>NW_013953356.1:146214-149745 GCF_001266775.1 Austrofundulus limnaeus
TCTCTCTCTCTCTCTCTCTCTCTCTCTCTCTCTCTCTCTCTCTCTCTCTCTCTCTCACATGCGCCACTCCTGCCATCTACTGGCACAAATTGGTATTGAACCTGAATTTACTTTGTGAGTCAGTGCCACACAACATTAACAATCAAAACACAAGTCTTAAATTTAAAAACAAATGTTGAGGGGGGTGACTTTAACACGGTCAAATACTCCTGGGTGCCACACATGTATTTATTACAAATTTATTTTAAGTACCATTTTAAAATGTATATTGAAGAGCAAGAGAATATATATTTTAAACACTTGCAGTAAGCTTGTTAGAACTGTGAATGTACAATAAGCATTCTATATGAATTTGTAATATACTTTAAATGCCTTTAAGAGCACTTATTTTTCACCTGGGAACACACAGATATTTAAATATTCGGGACAGATACAAAACTTTTTCTAGGGCCTGAACACATCCACAGGACTAGTCTTGACAAGAAACGAGTCAAAATCTGTGTTTTGCAGTAAATTATAGTAAATTTACTATTGATGAAAAAAATTACTTAAAAATTCTCACAAAAATCTGAAAAAAATGGAGGAATTTCAAAACAGAAAATGTTTAGGACCTCTGCAGACACATTTCTTATGTTTAATTTTATTAACTTGAAGGATTAACATATTTTGGATTTCACAGTTCATCCATGCTGACATTTAGCATCTTTCACTTGGAGAGGAGCGCCCTCTGCTGGCAGTAAGGAAAGGACAACCGTTTGACATGTATCATGGTTACATTTGCAGAATAATAAAACACAGATTGTGCACCATTAGTCATGCATCATCAAGTTTTGAAAGATAGAACAACACAAAGTAGAACCTAATTAAGTGGAAGGATAATAATAACATTGTTTTCAGCATATTTTTAACAAAAATAAAAAGAGTCGTGTGTCTCCACTCATCTTTGCACATCTAAACACTCAGTATCTTATTCTTTCTTCTTTGCAAAACTGCACAGAACACAACAGTTTTCAAGTCCTGCCTCATATTTTCTGTTGGATTGATATGTGGACCGGCTGTAAGGCACATAAATAGTGTTGTCAATCAGAACAAAAAAGAAAATATTTGTTTAAGGACAGGTGATATTTTACTGTTTTCATTATTTTTCCTGTTTGTATCTTTGTGTTTGTGCCAGAGYAACACAGTGCTACATTTGGACTTGGTAAGCGGTGCCGTGCGGAGGCTGATGTTGTCTCCAGACGGTGATCAGACTCCGTTCAAAGCCTCAAACTGGTGGAGCAATAAGGATCAACAGGTCCGTTTCACACTCTACACAGACAAATAAGAATCAACCTTCTGGATTCATTTAACTTGTCTTGTTTTTCCTTTCTTTGTGGTTGCGTTTTATGCTTTTCATGAATGTTTTTGCTAATAACCTTTACTTGATTTGAATGTTTTCCATTCAGTAATGAAAAATAAAATATAATCTGTTCTACTTGTTGCTTGTTTGCAGGGAGGCCATAAGATGTGCCGTGAATTTGCCCATAAAAACTGGCTTCTCTTCTATAAAGAGGATGGGTAAATGACTCCACACTAAATTCTCTTCAACACTTTTAAAAATCGTAYTGTAATGCTGGAATATCAGCTTGTGTTTGTGTTTGTGTGCACAGCAACCAGCTGGAGGTGCTGGACGTTCTAGAGGGACGGGTTTATTCTATCTTCCTTCCAATCAACCTGAAGTCAGTGATCCTGGTGGCAGAGGATCGGTGGTTGTTGTTAGAGAGCTCCACCAATAAGTAAGTARTGGAGTTCAAAGTTCTCCTTAAGGGTCAATACCTTGTTTCAGGGCTGACCAACCTTTTTTGAACCAAGAGCTACTTTTGCTGAGATCTACTCGTCCAGTCTCAGTATCAAAAAAACACAATTTTTCATCTCCCTACTCCTCACTTCTTTAAAGTAAATAAAACAGAACGTCATGTGTTGCTAGTTTTATTTAATTTACACTTTGTCTAAAACATTATAATTTCTAAATGCTTCAACACAGAGACTTCACTCTGGGCTCAAATTAAAGATAAAACCCCCACAAAACACATTCTACCATCCATATTTACTCACAGCAATAAACAATCATATTTTTTCAAAGCATTAACATTCCACACAGCTTATTAAACCACCAGCAGCGAAAAAACATTTGTTTTCCACTTAGTTTTGATGCATATTTGTCCCCAAATATGACGAAATTAGTGATTCAAAACAACCGACCAAAAGTGTTTTTAATCCAAATATTTTAACTTCTCCTGGCCACAAAAATCACTCTTCCATGTCTTGAAGCACTCGAAACACTTAGTAACAAATATATTATCTTCTTATAAGCAGGTTTAGTCAGCTAACTGGTCAAAATACGATAGAAAACGTTTTCCCGTGAGCATAGCTTTGTTTGCCCACTGGATGGAGCTATACGCCTACAAATGACGACCRTCTCTGTCTTTGGTCTGTGATTGGCTAAACAAAGTCCCACCCCCTCAAACTACCAAATGAAAGGTACGGTGATTGGCTACACAGCTGTGGCATCAGAACGAAGCTCGGAGCTGATTGGCCAATTCTACAGTCAATCTAGCCCAGGATGACGGAAACGGGAAGTTGGTCACTTCTSACAGATTATTGGTTCTGGAGGGCCGATAGATGAACACAGTTGGTCAAATGAGGTGTCAATCAAAAGAGGAGGGCCTAGACGGCCATTTTTATGCATTAAACACGGAGGTACAGTAGGTGGCTGAGAAACAGAATGACAAAACAAAACTTAAAACGGCACATGGGCGTTCTGGTGCTTGTTGCGTTCTACAAGCTCCGTGTTCGACTGCTAACCAGTTAAAAATCGATCGGTTGATCGCGATCGACTGGTTGGCCTGGCCTGCCTTAAGCTGTGGCTACCTTCATAGTCTTCAATGACTTGACTTCATTGCACAAAGCTATTTTTTGTGACAATCCAACAAACACTATTAAAATCTACCCACAGGTTTCTGTTTTATGACACCTAACAAACCACATTCCTGTGAAAACCCMCTTTTTTCACAAGCAACAAATGAAGTTGGTTCTTAACAAACCAACAGGTTTGAGGAGACCAAAAGCACATCTATTGATCTTATCAGTAAAGGAGGACTTTGTCACCCAACAGTACCAACTCCCTGATTCATTTAAAGCTTCCCATCAGAAATATTGGCTCCATCCCAGTATGAAAAAGCCAAACCTGTTGATTTTACCATAGATTAGGGAAGAAACTCCTTTAAGACCTGTTTTTGCCACAGGGGCCATAAAATATCCTAAAGCCAACATCAAAAGGGTTAGACTGAAGAGGAGGCCTCACACTGCCATCCTACGATGTAACTACTACTGCTGTAATTACTCCTGAACACAGGATCAAAAATCTTGGTTTGAGAAAGTTACAGGAAGAAAATTTGTTCTCCTTCCATCCATCCATCCATTTTCTTCCACCTATCCGGGGTCGGGTCGCGGGGGCAGCAGCTTCAGAAGGGAGGCCCAGCCCTCCCTCTC
>NW_013953356.1:151082-153439 GCF_001266775.1 Austrofundulus limnaeus
GAACACTTAATAACAAATATATTTTCATCTTATCAGCAGGTTTAGTCAGCTAACTTGTCAAAAAACGATGGAAAAAAACATTTTCCTGTGATTGTTAGCTTCCATCGGAAACGTAGCACGACTGTCTAAATATGGCGACTTCTTCCATGTTTCCCTCGTACGTCACTAAACAAAGTTCCCACCCCGTCAATATATATACCAAATGAAAGGTACGGTGATTGGCTACACAGCTGTGGCATCAGAACGAAGCTCGGAGCTGACTGGCTGATTCTACAGTCAATCAAGTCCAGGATGATGGAAACCAGAAGTTGGTCACTTCTCATATATTATTGGCTCTGGACAGCCGATACTTGAACCCAGTTGGTCAAATTAGGTGTCAATCAAAAGAGGAGGGTCTAGACGTCAAGTTTGATGCATTGCACACAGACACAGGATGAACAGAAACACAGAACGACATTTCAAAATAAAACGAATGAAAATTCCGCTTATCTAACCAGGTTTTAATCTCCAGGTTTAAAGTTAAAAGTTAAATCAAAGTTTGTAACATTCACTAAAGGTGAAGGTCATATGATTTAGCCGTCTCTTTGAAGCAAACAGGATTACAAGTCAACTCCTTCCCTGAAACCATCTGCTCTCATTAGTTAAAGTCATTAACATTTCCACCTCTTTACTACATGAAGTCTGTCTGACTGGATAAACAAACATAAAACCTTAAAATCCCTCTGTAAGTTTAAAACTGAATGTTTTCCTGTGCACTTCCCACTTCCTCCTGCATCTTTTTGCTCTTCCTACTTTCTGGCTCTGCTCTGCAACTGCCCCTACGCTTTTCCTTTTTCATAGTTTTCATCAAGTTTCCCTGTAACTTTTGTTAGAAACCTTTGTCCAAGTTTAATGTGCCCAAATACTAGGTTTGATTTAGATAGCAAAGTAAAGTGTTAAACTTTAACTCAACACTCTGTAGAGTGAAATACAGTTTGTGTTTGTTTGCTGTGACAAGGTGCTCAGTAATTACCGTCCCATCTTCCTCTGATCCTTTAGGAAAATACATCTTAAAATCTCCMCAACAATCTGATTTTAGCTGCACAACAAAGTTTAAACCTACTCCTTAAATAACATCTCCAAACATCCTGYTGCCTTAAAATACAKTTTGTTTTGTTTTATGCTTAAAGTAAATTAGTGCTCATCTCTAATTCACATCTTAGAGTTTAATTTGGTTTAATTACATTAGATCTCTTGTCAAGTATTATTGTATCGTTTCATGTCATGTTATTATTATTCTTCTGGTAACACCCTTCTCATAGTTACATATTTGCAATAACAAMTATCTTTCAATAAAAGATACATCAGTGTGTATCAACATCAATTCAACTTGTTTGTCTTAAAATTAATGTGATTTATGCAATAAAAAGAACAATTTTTTAGGGTAAAATACCTTGAGACTAATAGTCTCAAATCAATGATTAATAAAAATTCTTCCTTTAAAGGAAGTGATGCCCCAAAAAATTAAGTAATAGGAAATAAGACTCACATAAATTAGCAATTTGAAAATGTCTCCTACACTTATTTTATTAATTAAAATAATGTATGTTTTACTTTATAGGAAGTTTCTTCTAACCAAGCCSATGCACATGGCTGCTGAAGATACTGGAGTGTGTCAGCTACACAGTATCAACGAGGACACAGTCAGCTCTGGTCATGGATCAAGCTTAGGTATGTTTAAAACATAAGACATATATTATCTGCCTTAATAAAAGGTTTAGACTTAAATCATCTTTTGCTGAGAAGGGACAGAGTTATAGCAGTTTAACATTGTGAATGACTTCATGCACAACCTCAAGCGATAATGGAAGATCTTTCAAAATATATTAGTGATTAGAGTATAACATGGGAAGTACTATTTACTACAGCAACACCAAATTTAAGCTCTATTTTTGTACAGTTCAGTGAAGTAAAGATATTTTGGAGCTGGTTAATGTGAATTAACTGTGGTGGCCATCTAGAATTGGGTTGACTCCAAACGTTAYTGGTTGTATATAAACCATAAGTCGCAAAACGTTTTGGCTTATAGCAACACAATCCCTGGACACCACATGGTGTAGGCCATGCCCATTTCTGTGTAAATATATTTTTTGTACAGTACAAAATTTGCAAAATATCATTGAGTTATGCTTAGACAAATAGCTTAGCTTAAAATTTGCCATATGTTCAAAACAATAGCACATAATCTGTAAATTAGATGGATTTACCAGCRTTTTGCATACAGACCCGTAGGACTGCCTTATAGATCAGTGTTTCCCAAAGTTGGGGTCGGGACCCAAAGTGGGGTCCCGAAACATCAAGGTGGGGTCCTGAAAAGA
>NW_013953356.1:153945-157316 GCF_001266775.1 Austrofundulus limnaeus
GTAATATTTGGGGTCACAAGTTTTTGCCATGGATATTTTGTGGGTCAGAAGATAAAAAGTTTGGGAACCACAGTTATAGATATTTTCCAAAATTTCAAAGTGTTGAAGTTTCAGAGCTGACAGACTCTTTCTGCCTCTGTGGACTCTGCTGWCTCCACACCCCCTGGTGTGTGTTGGTCCTCGGGTSAGACAGATGTATTTCTGCTCCTGCAGGACTCAGGCTATGAATAGGCAACTAAATGAAGAAAAGTTTGGCATTTATTGATCAAAGTTTCACAGATTAGTATCTGCAACATGATCATTATTACAAGTGTATTTATTAGGTTGGACAAAAACAGCTGGTTTGTGATTATTACATTATTACATCATAATTTCTACAAAGAGCAACAACCACATTTTGTAACATTTGCTGTAAAATATAATAATGTTATTACATTATGTGGCTGCGAGTATTACAAAATGCATTGAAGACTTTTATTACATTTTGTGTCATTAATTACATAATGTAGTTTTAGTGCTGGTTTATTACATTTTGAAGCCTTATTTTATTTCATTATTACATTATGTGTTGTTATTACAAAATGCAGCATTACAGTGCTCCCTAGTGACTTGTTTCACTTGTAAACAGTACGGTTTGATAAATTCACGCAGCATTTTTCTCTGCTTGTTTTCATTCAAAAATCTCTCACTCTGTCCTTTTTCTCCTTCATCATTTCAGCAGAGGTTTCTGTACCCCAGATTGTGTCAAGTGAGCAGCTACCAAATGAAAACCTGAGTGTTGCTCTGGACCAGAAGATTGTTTCTCCCAATCGTGTCCTGGCCGACACTAGCTCCTTTGCACAGGTCATCGTAGGTTTCCCAGATCTCATGGTGAGACTATAGTTAAAGTGCATTGATCACACTTTTTTCTTGGTCAGTTCTGAATTCTTTCAGATGTTTTTATTTATTTATTTATTTATTTATTTTTGAAAGCTATGACATCACTTTCAGTGTCAGATTTGGATTAGATGAAATCATAAACCCATTACACGAGTCAGTTCTAAGTGGACCAAATGTGAAAATCATCAATAGGTGGCGCTAGTGTGATGTGTAAGACATTTTGATCTATAACTCCTGTATACTTAGCCCAATCAACAAAAACATTCACTAATTGACCATTTGTACTGTAGTTTTGATTTAATATATGTTGGTTTAAAAATGTATTGTTGTTTATGCAAATTGGCAAAATATGCTAAATCTTTAAAAACTATCTCCTCTAAAGGCACAACTCCAATAAGCATGAAACTTCTCCTGTAGCACCTAGATTAGTGGTTCTACAAATGATGTGAAGGAAAAATTGTTTGGTTTTTCTATGACCGRGTTCTGTTTATTTAAATACAAAGCTAGCTTGTTTGCGTTACCAAAAATGAGTTTTTTTTACATATGTTAAAACATAAACTTTTTTATTTGTATTTAAATGGAAATAATGCCCATCTGTTCACAAAGTGTTTATAGTAAGAAGTTTTATAGTTTACAAAAAGAAGTGCCAAACTTTATCTTTCTCACCAAATTCAACTTTCTGAGCAAATGCAAAAACGGTGCACTAACAAAACACATTATACAATAGTGATACAAAAATGTGCACAGTGGTATAATTTGCAAAGATAATGATAAACATAAAAGGATTAAAAATAAATCTAAATAGACAATAAGCTAAAATTCGGAAAACGATAGCAGAACATGCTAAAAGTGGCAGAGTGGTTTATAGGTAAAAGTTAAAGAGGCTGAAATACCTTTTTAAAAACGTTTTTGAAGCAGTTGAATACACAGTATCTCAGTGTTTGTTTATATGGGGAATTTTGTTTTCAATAAATCTAAGTGTTTAGTTTCGTGGCAAGTTTATCAAGAATGCAGAAACACGTTGGAATAAATGCACAGAAAATCTGCGTGTATGGTCGTGAATTATTTAATTCTGGGCAACAACAAACAGAAAACAAATCAAGGGAGTCTGTTTCATTGTGGCCCAGAATTACATAATTCATGACCATACACGCAGATTTTCTGTGCATTTATTCCAACGTGTTTCTGCATTCTTGATAAAGTTGCCACGACAGTTTATTGGCGTTGTCGGCAGGGTTTGATACAAGGTCAATGGAAAACACAAAGATACAAGTGATATCTAAGAATACTGTTGTTAGCAAATCTTGTTCTGACTTTAATCATTCTGTCTGCAGATGAACATCATGTCATGAAAACCTAGGTCATTAAAGGATGTCATGACTTACTTGCTTAAACATAAAGTATTAGTTCTATTACATTTAGTAAAGAATATTATTCACAAAACTATTAGTCTATCACATTATTCCAAAGAGAGCTGACCATTTTCATATGTGCAAATTTAAATATTATAAAATATGCAAAAGTAGTTGGGCTGAAAAAATAAACTAGAGAAGAAATTGTAAAGAGGAAAACAATGAAGGGAGTTCTGACTCAGGTTTCACAGAATAATGCCCGTAGAACTCAATGACACAACTTCATGGTTCAAACAAAGCTGGTGATATTTTCCTCATGTTGTTTTTTCCTGACCAGTCACCTAATGAGGTGTACAGCTTCAGGAGACCTGTAGACCTGTCAGCCGTGAAATCCAGCGAGGGCGGGTCTCACTCATTCTTTCGAGGTGGGCTTCGAGGCGGAGCCGTCAAAAGGGAGAATTGCGTCGTTCTGCTCTCGGCCAATCAGGTGGTCCGAGCCATTTCCCCTGCCAAGGTGCCTCTGAAGGACATATACCCCAAAGGTTAGAGCTCAGGTCACATTTGAGTCATTGAAACTGTTAAAACTGAAAATGTTGTGACTTTATAACTATTTTCTCTCTTTATTTCTCAGATGTCACGCCTCCTATGACATCAGCATACCTGGAAGTGACTGACCTCACATCCAAAAAGCTTAAATACATTCCAGTTCCAAGGTAAAGACATGTGTGAGCTCTTTTATCAAGAGGGAAATTTAGATTTTCACACACCAAACATGCATTTTAGAGAAGTTTGTTTTTAAGAAATAGTACTGTTGTATAATATTTAGCATTTCATTGTTGATCTGTGGTATTATTTAATTGAATTTTGAGGACTGGTGAAACCTACAGGGTTCCTGCAGATCCTTAAAAAGTCTTGAAAGACATTGAATTTATCAATCAAAAAATAAGGCCTTAAAGGCACAGTGTGTAGGATTTGTTGTTTTCAGCGACATCTAGTGGTTGAGTGGTTGAATCATCCTCCCTGGTCCTCCCCCCACCCCCACCCCCCGCTTCCAAACACAAAGGAGTTGCTATGGTGTCTCCCAGGTGTCAAAAACCTTTTTGTTAATTCCAACTGCGATGTCTACCAGCAGCTTCAGGG
>NW_013953356.1:163798-164770 GCF_001266775.1 Austrofundulus limnaeus
CTTTAATTTTAATTAAAGAAATTTTTCTGAGCAAGAAAATGCTACTTTTTGCCTAATTTTTGCTAAATTCTCCGTTTTTATGAGCAAATAGAACAATTTCACCTTTTTAGAGTGTAATTACAGCGAAAAACCAGCAGATAGCGACTCTGTCACACGAACACAGCTTTGAAAAGAACCCGTGACGTTTCACCCCCTCCCAGGGGAGAATTCACGTTCAGGTTACGTATGACGTCGCTGACGTTGCTTCTGACCCAAAATGGTGGTTTCACTCTGACACACAGCCAGCAGCTTCACCTACGGAACTCAAAACTCCGTTTTACGCTTCTTAGCGCAACTTTATTTAGCTTCACGCACCCCAGAGCAGAGCGAACGATTTATAAGCTAAAATCCGTGACTCTCACGGAATACCGGGCAAGACTTTCTGCGCGCGGCAGCTTKAAGACTGAATAAACAGCAGCTTCCCTGACTAGCGTTCAGCAGCGCTGACACGCTCAGTGTAGTCAGACTCTTGTCTGAATTAAYGCCTCGGCAMAAACCRTTAAGTTTCTTAGCCTCCAACGGCGCTAMAAACTCCTTCACGTTGCGTTTATTTCTATAAACCGTGATGACAGCTTCCCAAGTTGCGATCTTAGAGCCTTGTYGCGGAGTTCAAACTGGTTACACTTATGCGCAATTACGCACGTAACTCAGACCAGATTTATGGTTCTAAACGTACAGAACAAGAACACACTGGATTTACAAAGGATCCCTTTTTCACTCATTCATCCACAGATGTGAGTACAATGCATGCAGTTAGTCGCTTCCTCAAGCGAAACACGGTTGCTGCTTCTTAGAGTCTGACGGCGCAGCACTCTCCAGCAGGAACCGAACCTCCTGTCCGCGCGGCGGCTAGACAGAACCAACAGAACCGAACCTCAGCGGGTCCAGAACGCACATTTGCCAGGATAAACAGATTTCAACAGAACCAAAGTC
>NW_013953356.1:165770-167090 GCF_001266775.1 Austrofundulus limnaeus
TTTTATTATTGTCATTAGTGATTATCTCAATTTCGGCTAAAAGAATTGACAAAATCCTACACACTGTGCCTTTAATTAGCCTTAAAATGTCTTAAATCAATCTTTCAGAAGTCTCAAAAACACATTGTAGCTAAGTAGGATTATTCATCATCATCATCAACTTTATTAAAGACACAAAATACACCGTAGAAAAGTATAAGAAGAAAAAAAAGAAAAGAAAAGGAAACAATCACATAAAAGAGATAATAATCACATAAAACAAATCACTGAGTTACAGAGAGGCTAGACCACCAGTTATTCCACATTCTGGATTTAAACCTGACTGAGCTTTGTGAGATATCCGTTAGTATCTCGATGATATTGTTTGTAGAGGCACGTAGCCTCCACATAAATCTATACATAAGGTTTTGTAAAACAGCATTAAAAGTGGAGACACCAACACCAACAAATAACTGACTAGCACTAGTCCGTCTCGGCATCCTAAGCAGCAGCCTCATTCCATCATTATATGCCACTTTAAGTTTCTGTAAACTACTTTGTTTATACGTTTTCCACAAGTGAGCAGTATACAGAGAGGTGCAAAATGCTTTAAAGAGAGCCAGTTTCACTGGAATAGAACACATCCTGAACTTACGTAGCAGCATGTTAGCTTGTGCATACATTAAACGCCGTTGTCTGTTAATGTCCATACCATCAGTCAGATCATCAGTTATATAGTGTCCCAGGTATTTCACAGCAGTACACACCTGAAGAACAACACCAGATAAGGAGAAGTCAGGAAATACCAACTTCTGATCCTCCTTGGTTCTTATAATCATAATGTTACTTTAATGCATTGTATATAATGACATACTCCTGGCCATATTGTGAGCAGGTCCTCAACAGTTGTTGAAGACCAGCACTACAGGGACTAAATATAACTAAATCATCAGCATACATAAGATGGTTAATTATGGCCCCACCAACAACACATCCTGTCCCACAGTGCTGTAGCTGTTTTGAGAAATCATCCATGTATACATTAAAAAGAATAGGAGACAAAATACTTCCCTGTCTAACCCCATTTCTTATTTTTAAAGGCTTACACACAATTACCCCATCTTATGTGCATTAACTGATGCGTATACCAAAAGTACAAAATCCTAATAATAGATTTGAGAACCCCTCAGCTTAAAATATAACTTCTATTATTATGCTATTATTGTATTATTATAATTCATCTCAAATTTTAAAATAATTTTAACATTTATTTAGTTTTTAAAAATAATTTACTGAATGCTTCTCATTCAGTAAATTATTTTGTTAAAGTTAACAAAATTT
>NW_013953356.1:168034-170390 GCF_001266775.1 Austrofundulus limnaeus
CTTCCTGCCTTCCTTCCTTCTTTCCTTCCTTCCTACTTTTCATCCATCCTTCCTTCTTTCTTTCCTTCCTTCCTTCCTGCCTTCCTTCCTTCTTTCCTTCCTTCCTACTTTTCATCCATCCTTCCTTCTTTCTTTCCTTCCTTCCTTCCTGCCTTCCTTCCTTCTTTCCTTCCTTCCTACTTTTCTTCCTTCCTGCCTTCCTTCCTTCCTTCCTTCCTTCCTTCCTACCTTCCTGCCTTCCTTCCTTGCTTTCTTCCTTCCTTCCTGCCATCCATCCTTCCTTCTTTCTTTCCTTCCTTCCTTCCTGCCTTCCTTCCTTCTTTCCTTCCTTCCTACTTTTCTTCCTTCCTGCCTTCCTTCCTTCCTTCCTTCCTTCCTGCCTTCCTTCCTTCTTTCCTTCCTTCCTACTTTTCTTCCTTCCTGCCTTCCTTCCTTCCTTCCTTCCTTCCTTCCTTCCTTCTTTCTGATTATTTACTTGTTTGTGTTTCTTTGTCCCAGCTGTCAGCTTTAACTCATAAATCAACAGTAAAACTTACAGTAACACAGCTGATAGTAACTTTATTACCAGATTATAATCATGGTATTGGTCCTATTGTAAACAAATTGTACCATCTTCACTACTGCAAAGTTACAAGTTGAACATTTTACAAGGTAAAAGATTCAGAAAAGAATAAAGTTTAATTGAATGCTTTATGATTTCATTGCTGTCATAAATCAGTCATGGTCAATACTGATTATCCTTTTTCCACACAAAAATAAAATTCTAGAAAATCTTCAATGACTAAGTGAAGACAAATTTCTATAGATTRTTACTAATAAATAAAAGGATGTAATATAAAATAAATCTTTACATGAACATTATCCCCTTTAATTTGAATGCCTAATTCAACTCACAGAAAAAAATATTGAACGGTATATGTCAGGGGATGGGGACACCAGGATCTCTAAAGCTGGAGACATGGATTGAACATGGCACATGTGTAAATCTCACAAACTGTGACCATGTAAGAAGGAAAATGAGAGAGACCACCTGTAGTAGCTAAGTCCTCCTCAACTCACACTTTAAGCACTAACTAATTGAATGACCTCATTTTAAACATTTGCCATTAACTGTGGAAGTCAACTCAAACTGTTATAAAAACTTCCATGAACCAGTGRACAGATTTTAATAAAGCTTTCAGAATATTCCTCCTGATGCACATCTAAACTGGTCATGACTGTGACAGCCTTACAGTCAAACACATACTGTATATAACGTCATTTACAAAGTTTSACCAAAACAACTTCATTCCTTTCATCATAAAATGGCTTCAGTTTAAAACTCTGGCATGAATGGTGGTGAGCCATTGGTGGTATCCTTTCATTTTGATACTATTTGTTTGGTGAACTTGATTGATTAAACTTGTTTTGACTCTAGAGTAATTGGATTTCTAAACATTTTTGTCATGCTTGCTCTTTGCTGTGATTTGTGAAGTAATATGTACAATGTKACAGTAAAAATACAATATTTCTGTCTTAGGCTTTTAGAGCTGCACAGTTGATRTAAACATATTTGCTGACATTTTATCAGTTGTTGTTTGAAAGTGAAAACTGTCAGAACAGACACCACCCTGCTCCACCAGGGCCTCACTACACTTTGAGTTTTGTACAGCCAGAGTAAAAACCTGAACCAAGTCCAGCAGCTCAAGGCCCAAAATAGATGAGATTTAAAGCATCAACCATAGTTTTTTTTAACCCAGAAGTAGAATGGAATCACCCTCTTAGTAGTCCATCACGTCACCTGTAGTACTTCATTCACAACAACACAGCAGTGTTATTCTGTCACCAGCTTCACAGTTTTATCACTGTAATACATGCTGACAAGAGTGGATTACTCAAACAAGATAAAGTTGGGGAAATCCTACGAGCTCAGTTTCCTCTGATGTTTTTTAAAAACAGAAAGATACTTCACTGACTAGCCTGAGCTTGACTTCAAGGTTATGGTTCATTTTTTGGCATGGATAAATGTATTTATCAAGTCTTTATAATTAGATTCACAAACACTTGCTCAGAATGATGTGTCAAGCCAGGACAGCAAGTCACATTCCTGTGCATCAGCTGGGTACTTTTCTTACTCRGCTTGGTACAGGCATGTGTTTAAACTAATGTTCTGTTGATGTATTTCTGCTGTAAGTGGTCATTTTGATCATTTTGTAATCAGATAGCAGTCACATGGTTCAGGAGAGCTCCTGAAGTTGAGCTAAAGTGATGCAAGACTGTATGCTTAAGCACAGAACTATGTCTTGGATGTGTTTTTGGCTACTGAGCTTAATACTGGTTCAGTCTTCTTCCTGCAGATTATTATTATTATTTTTTT
>NW_013953356.1:172691-173054 GCF_001266775.1 Austrofundulus limnaeus
CTCACAGGTACATGCCTGACCCTAAACATAGACCTTAGTTCTAACCCTGACCCTAAACATAGACCTTAGTTCTAACCCTGACCCTAAACATAGACCTTAGTTCTAACCCTGACCCTAAACATAGACCTTAGTTCTAACCCTGACCCTAAACATAGGCCTTAGTTCTAACCCNATCTACATCTATATCGTCATAATGGTCTTCAGACAGGGGGAGGAGAGCATAAACCTGGTCCTGGACGGGCTGAATAGCTGCGGTAATGATCCGATTAACCAAACCTCGAATGAACAACATCCACACAAGGAGACGAAATGCTGCACACACAGCCACTGAACTCATAAGCGTTGGAACTCTCTCAGAGAGAG
>NW_013953356.1:175391-175788 GCF_001266775.1 Austrofundulus limnaeus
AAATAAAATAATGTAAAGAAAGAACAGTCGATGATCTTCATACTCCACATTCATTAAAAAAAAAAACAATGTTAAACAGTGTTAGCCTAAGTATTGTGAGGCAAAACCAGTTTTCATTAAACCAACATTTGAACCAGTCTAACCATAACTTATCGTGGCACGTTTAATGTTCTGGTCAGTATTATTCATCCCGGGTGGAAGTAGATGTTGTGTAGTTAACTTTTCCATATGAGGACCAAATTCTAAAATGTGTGCTTATCCAAACACCACCATTATGTGTGACTATTGGAATGTTTTTAAATGTACAATAACCAGTTTTTTTCTTTTGTTATTTAAAACAATCCCATGTGAATACTGTATAAACATGACATGGAAGAGAAAAAAAATTGTCCTCTGA
>NW_013953356.1:176788-177118 GCF_001266775.1 Austrofundulus limnaeus
ATTTTACACTTATTATTTATTTTTTAAAAAGCTGGTGGCCGAAACTGCTCTCCATACATTCTCACAGCAGCAACCTGCAGCTGGCTCTGCCCTTATCTCTAGATGGAATGTAGCTCGCTGTTTCAGACAGGGAGAGGGAAAAAGAAAAGAAAAAAAAAATATTGCTTCTACTTGTCCAAATTACAGTCCTTAATAGACAGCTGAGCAAAAATATTCACAAAATCACTCGTACGTTGACACCGTTAGGTTTCAGAGTGACTTTGATAAGATTATTGCCGCCGTCTCAGACACACACGGAAGTTATACACAGACACACACACACCCACACAC
>NW_013953357.1:0-3082 GCF_001266775.1 Austrofundulus limnaeus
TATATATATATATTAAATGTGGGAAAATGTCATAGGATTAACAACTATTGTGTAGAGTCTTGTGCCTTTTATGTTTTATTTGTATTTGTGGGTKCACCACTTTGCGTTATCAGCTATAATGTTAGTAAAGATTGTATCATGCTTTGGTAAAATTATGCCAACCAAATGCTCACAACACACACACACGCAATCAATAGTTATGAGTTAAACTGTTCCTGTTATTTTGTTTCTCACTGAGGTAGACGGTAAAATACTAAAATATACTTTTGTCAATTCAGAGAAAATCACTAAAAAAATAAAACAAAAGTCAATGTAAACATCACACTGAAAAAAATATAAGCTCATAAGAATATGTAATTTGGAAAATTTAATAAATGTCTCTGGCAGTGCAATCTAATTATTTTAACCGAGCTTTCCTTGTTTTCGTTGACTTCAGCAAGTAAGAGTGACAGAGGCTTGGGGTGCCAACAATCTCTGTATGAAGCATACAAAGCTGGCAGCAGCTGATAAGTAATGCCAGAGCATAATAACAACTCAATACCTCCAATTATCATAGTTGTAGAGATTTCTAAGGCATCAACTGCATCTGCAAACATCCAGCCWTCCTTTGTTTTGTAATGTGGAAATGCTCCAACAAGTCAATGTTGTCAATACTCAACCATAATATAATGCATGATATAATTGCATGCCCTAAAATAGACCTAATGTTTAACTTTGTTAATCGAAATATTAGCAAAACTTCAGCTTGAGATTTCCTAACAAACATTGCATTTTTTTTTCATTGCCACTGTGAGAATTTTTATTCGGTAGCTTTATTTTTGGTGAATGGCTTGGAGTATCCCCTTCTGTTTCACAAACTAATGAAGAGATATGTGGAGGCCACTTTGTTTGATCTTTATAGTTGCTATGGTACCTTGTCCAGTAAAAAGGTTAAAGACAACAATAAACATTTGTATGAATCCATCTGGTTATTCTTGAAGAGATTAAAAAAAAAACATATTGGTTGCTATTAAATATATGACAGCCAGAGGGTATACTAACTGAACTGAATAATTTTGCACATTTTAACATGGTATTCCATCCATTATATAAGGTAATTTACCACATTTAATATATGTCTACATTTAGATTTGTCTAAAAGTAAATAAACAATAAAAACAAAACTAAATATTCTTCATAAAAATGGTAATGTTTAGATTGTAGGGCCTTGTGGAGGAGGAAAGTGGTACAATGCATATATAATTAGCTGTCAAGCATATTCCACAAATTCATTAACATATTCCGCTTTGGGTGCAAACTAGAAATGTTAAGAGCTTCGCTGCCTTTTAAATGTCTCTGAGACACATGATGGTCTAAGTATGTCTGGGATATATGTTGTTAAATTGGGATAAAATGAGACCAGGAGGGGGTAATGAGAAAGTCTAAGTTAATGAGAAGATGTGCTAATGTGTCAACGCTTGACTTGGAGAGAATCAAATCAGATCTGTAGGCCATAGGGGAAATTTCCCAAGAAAGAAGGAAAAAAATGGCCATTCATTCTGAGACTACAGAAATCATTTAACGTGTTTTCCCTTTTCCTCGCACATGACCTACTTACACACTCACATCCAGCACAGTATGAACAAGTGTTACCCCAATTCAAATATATTTTATCGTCAAACAAGATGCATACCCCTTTGCATGTCCAACCGAGCGTTTGAAGTGTCTCATTACAGCTTCAGTTGTTAGGCACCTTTTTATGGGTTACTGTGGACACAACAAGGAAGTGTATCAACGGTGAAATTTGTAAGGAGGACAGACTGAGTTCCTCTCATGTCAGTGCTGCTGCTCTTCAACATCACAACAGAACACACTTGAAATTCTAGACATGGTGCTACACCCTTTGATATGTAAATGTGCACCTTCCTTGCACTGGAACTGGTACTGAATGAATCAACTTTTTTTTTTCCTTGCCAATTGAACCTGTTATGTTCCAAGGGAATTGGTTAATTTAGAACAAGGGACTAATCAACGCATCACGGTCTTACTGCTACACCATTATACTTCACACATAATAAATGGCCCTAACGTCACAAGACAAACAAAACAATGACAGAGCTTGTTAACAGTTTGTACTAAGACATTCTAAGGGTATGGGGGAAAATGCAGAACTTTGGCTGCTAGTTGTTCCAAATTGCTCACTCATTTTCTTTTTCACACTGAAAATATCAAATGTTGGATGCAGCTTCTTTGTTTAAACATGGGGTTTATTTTAGGGACTGGATAACCACAATTGAATACATATTTAATGAGTTCTCAGCTCAGGATTGTGTTCAGTTTAGTATTACAATAGCAAGGTCAGATATTCTTCTCACCTCTCACAGATGTGCAGAACGGCATTCTGGAACTCATCATGATGGAACATTTTCATTGACGATCATTAGCGGGTTAGTGGCATACGTATGCACTTGCTAAAGATGTTTTACCCAAGCAAGCTAAATATGGAATAGTTTTGAAAAGGCTTCAGCATTGTTTTTAGCCTGACTCACAGAGCAACGTTATATCTACTTATCCACAATATTATATATTTACAATACCACTTATGAATCATTAACACCCCCGTCCCATAAATGA
Source organism: Austrofundulus limnaeus (assembly GCF_001266775.1). NCBI lineage: Eukaryota > Metazoa > Chordata > Actinopteri > Cyprinodontiformes > Rivulidae > Austrofundulus > Austrofundulus limnaeus. The sequence continues at coordinate 2,614 of NW_013953357.1, forward strand.
TCCACTGAGAGCAAATCAAAGTGAATTTGAGCATGTCTGTATCATATCAAAGACATTTCAGTTGCAGCTGCTAGATATTTTTTTTCTCCGTATGCCACAATTGGACTATGCCTAGATGTTTATTTTATTTTATTTTATTTTGTTTTAATTTAATTTAATTAATTTTTAAGACCAAGCCCTTTGATCCCAAAGTCAAAACAACACTAATCATTGAAAAAGTACAGCTTTTTTTTTTTTTTTTGGTTATAGTAGGCTAACATTACCCAATTATTTAGAAGAGAAATAATCTAATGCAAAATGTTCTTTTGAAATCTGGATTTATGATTCAGTTGTTTGATGCCCAGTCCACACTCTTTCCAAAACATTTTTTTCTTTGTAAACGTAGCATTGCTAAAGATATTGCCATCCAAAACACGAAACATTGATTAAATACTGTGATATCTACACCTGGCCTGGATGTGTCAGTGTA
>NW_013953357.1:3092-17853 GCF_001266775.1 Austrofundulus limnaeus
GTCCCTGAGCTGTTGGCTTTAAGTAACTGAGCAATTTATTTGGATAGCACAGTATTAATGTCTGAAAATAAGCTGCTTTAAAGTCATCATCAACCATAAACTAGATCTGCCTTTAGTTTTAATAATATTTCTGTAATTATTTCAGATTTAGTCAGTCATACACTTAATTCTTATCAGTGTTTAAAAGAGGTTGTGTTAAAACACTGTTTAGTCAAAGTTAAACATGAAACATCAAAGTTCATTACAAGTGGCCCTTCGAGGGCCACCATAACGCTCATGTGGCCCTCGGTGAAAATGAGTTTGACACCCCTGCTCTAAACTGAGGCTGCTTAAACAGCTATCTACAGCAGGTAACATATTAGCTGTTCACTTGAAACTCATCAGACTGAAGAAGTCTCTTGGACGAGAGACGAAACGTTTCACTAAAGAAGAACCCATCTAGAGGACCTACTTATTTTTTCTTTTTGATTTTTTCTACCTGGATTACTGAGATGCATCAGGACATACAGTATTAGCTGCTCTTAACCACAAAACGYCGCTTTAAAAGATCTGAGCTATCCCTTTAAGGCAGGGTGAGTTAAAGCCGTGCAGTCTGACTGAGCGATGGCGACAGCAGCAGGGAGACACAGGTGCGTCACACAGAGACTGAAGGGAGGACAGGACGGGACGTGCTGAAAGCTAAAAAAACAAGGTTAGCAGGAGGAGCAGCAGAATGAGGTGATGGGGAAAATTGTGATGAAACAGAACAGATAATTTTTCACAGAGTGATGAGCAGGTCTGATATGGTTTAGTTACAGTGGAGCAGGGATAAATATATCTGCTCCTCACTATCATGTTTTTACAGGTGCATGTTTTTGGTGCTGCTGTTTCTTGAAACCATGTGTTACCTGGAAGGTTTAATCAGTTGTGTTGTGTTTGTTCCCCATAGTTTGCCTATTCGGCTGTGCATTCATACTTTTATCTATTTATCATCTACTGGTAATTCTTCACATATTTTTTAAACAGATAAGTTGTTTCATTTAGATCCTCAAGTTGGTTTTAGGGAAGCTGTCAAGTCAACAACTTGGTGAGTTTAGATGTGGTTTCAGGAGAAACAGTACAGAAAAGAAAAATATGTGAAGTGTTTTCCAAAAAAGTTTTATGGTTTAACAGTTGTTTGGTGTTCTGATGAGGTGGAGGTGTGTGTTTGTGTGTTTGTGTGTGTAGTGGAGGTTTATTTCTCTGCAGTGACTGCCCACTCTGTTTGTGTTTCCCTCGTTTCTCTCCATTCTGCTGCGTTCAGGACTTTTTCGCCCTGCAACATTAAGACGGTGGGTCTGCATATATTAATGAATTACTGCGTGCACGTTGCTGGGCTGCACATGCTGTTCTCACTCCTTGACCTTCGCATTAACTCGTTCAGACCTGGTGCAACATTGTTTCACTGAAATGTGCCATTTATCATTACTGATAGGTGGATAAACAAATGCTCTGAGTCAGTAGTAAAGTGTAATAAAAACCTGCTTATGATATCTTTTAGGTCGTATTCAGACCTGATAATTTGCTCTGCTTTAAACGAACCAGAGTTCGTTTCCAGCATTGGTCCGGACCTTTTGTGCAGGTGTGAATACACTCATGCAAACTGTGGTGCGGATCAAACAACCAGACCGAGACCTGCTTTTTGAGGTGGTCTCAGTCCGCTTCCAAATGAACTCTGGTGTGGTTCGCTTTAGTTCTCTTCTGGAGTGAATACAGACTGGACTCTAACTGAACTAACTGCATTAAACATGCACCTTTTTGGACTGCACAGACCACTGTTGCTGAGCTAAATAAACTGAAATCATACCTGTTTCGTCACCTCCTGTTAGCAGCTCTACTGCCGGCATGTTGTGGGTCAGAACACGCAGCGCACCTCATCTCCTTTGGGTTGCGGGACACATTTACTGACGCCGCTCCAAAATTAGAATATCATAACGGAACCACCGTTAAATTAGCTGCTTCTGACATTTTAAATGCTATTGCAGTTGTACTATCAGTAAAAATGTGCGCATCAGAACCGCAGCATGCAGGACTAACTTTTTTTATTCTGGGTCTGTGGCTTAGTCCCGCCCCCGTCCTTTTTTTGTCCAATAGGAGCAATGATCGTCAGCCTGATGGCTTTGTTTACAACTTATAGTTCGTTTGCAAAAAAGCACAATGTGAATGCAAACCGCACCAAAYGAAAAAAAAGTCCATTTTTGGTCCGGACCAAACAATTGGACCAAAGGACTTTCCTGGTCTGAATACACCCTTAATAAAAGCTGAGAAATAAATGACTACAACCTCCTTTCAGGTTTGTCTCAAGGTGTGGACATTTTTATCTGTGCTTTAAATTACAAATAAAAATGTTCACAACTGGCTAGTTATTATTAGGTTGTTTTTTGTGATAGTTAAGTAACCACTTAGTTCATCTTCAAAACTGCAGTATCAGCTGATTCTGTCTTATGGTGGTGAAAAACCCCCAGAATTAATATCTTAACAAACCACATAATCTCATCTTTGTATATAAATATGAGTACTATCATCATTTTAGGTAGGGGTAGAACATAATTTCTTTAAAGGAGTCATATACTGTTAAATCTTCACATTTAAATCATTCAGTTGGGGTCTATATAAAGTGGAACTGCAATGCTTGGGTCTGATTTCCTCCTTATTGTAACTCCACAAGCCCCTCTTTATCCCTTCTCTGACGTGTGTCAGATCAATTCATTGAGGCTGTTTCTTGAAATCCAAATGAGGTGCTTCACATCCCGCTCCCCTCCAGCTCTGAGACCGGTCAGTTGTAGTTTGATAGAGAAGTTTACGACTGTGGCGCAGAAACGTTTTATTATCAGAGTGATTTAAAGATGTCAACAACAGAAGACTTGTCCACCCAGCCTTACGTGTTGGAGCCAGAGTCTGACCCAGAGCCAGAGGAGAGTTAAGATGATGAAACTGTAATTGTTAAGTTCAAATCGTTGCAAATAGGCCTGGGTATCATGSCCAATTCTCTAGAKCAATTTGATTTCGATTCACAAGRTTCTGAATCGATTAATCACGATTCGATTCAATTCAATTCAATTCAATTCGATCTGCTTTTAATGAAAATGTTTCAACTGTGTTGCCAGATACAATATCACTATTTTTTCTCTTCACCATAAACAACAGGTTTTAAGGACAAACAGTTTAATCTTGAAGGAAATCTGTCACAAGTTTAAAAGTTTTAAATTAAAAAGGAATTGCAGGTGACAGTGTTGTTGGAGGCAGAAATTTATAATTTTTTTTGATTAATAAGAAGTGGTGGGAATAAGGTTGCAGGAGAAGAGGTGGGCTAATATACTGTAAATACACTTCTGCCCACTCCTTTTGAGTGTATGAAAATTGTATATTTGTAATGTTTCTGTTAGCTTCTGCTATATTACTTATACCTTATTAAAACAAATAATACAACAACAGCATTTCATCACTGTGAATTTCATTAAGACGTTTCATAAAGTTTAAAAATAGTAATATTGGTGACAAACTAAATGATTTGTTAGAATGTCATCATTCTGGAATGATTTACCTCTTAGCATACGGACTGCTGAGACTGTTGAGACTTTTAAATCTCTACTTAAAACTCACTTTTACTCCCTGGCCTTTCATTCTGGTAGAGTTTGAGATTCTTTTAATGATTAAGTTTTTAATGTTTTTCTGTATTTTAAATTRATTTTACTGTCTATATTTATGTGTTGTTCAATTGTTTTATTCATTTGGCTTAATTGTAAAGCACTTTGGCCAACGTCTGTTGTTTTTATGTGCTATCTAAATAAAATTGACATTGACATTCATACATGCTCTGGAGAACAGTTTCAGTCAGATGCTTACATACCATTGTTTGGTTTGAGCGCCTACGAGCCGCTCGTCAAACCCCGCTTCATTTCCTGCTACTGCGTAGGAGCGCAAATCTTTGCAAATGTCACCATGGTCTCTGTTATCTTTAAGTTCTGCAGAGAATCGGCTGATAATGTGAGTGATTCCTTAGTTTCTTTTGTTTTGCTCCAACTTGTTATCAAAAGCTAAYGTTAGCGTTGAACGTCAGTCGGATGTAAACATACGGCAAGCYAGGAGTGACAAAATATAGAAACGTATTTCAGACTTGCGCACAAGACTAAGAATCAATACGAATCGCTTTTCCCAAATTTAAATGAAATCGATCCAAGATCAATTAAATTGATTTTTTTTACCCAGCCCTAGTTGCATATAATTTGACCAAAAAATTGTATTTTGCGTATGTCTCCTTTAAATAAATGTTTTTCCATATAAGCTTTGGATAACAGCTGACAAATGCTAAAATACATAGTTTTCATATTAGATAGACTAAATGTTAATTTAATTTTCTGCTGCCAGTAGCTTGTCAGTGTGTAGACACATGGGAGGGAAGTCAGCTTGATTCTGTCCAACTCCAATAAGACTGGCCAGCCAGCACATGTACATTTTACTACATAAATCCCACATAAACAGGCAGAACTGGCAGCTGAGTTCAACTCATCCCCCATCAGAAAACTGACATTTAAAACACGATTAAACCTCTTGGGTTTTGTTGTCGGCCAAGTTAGTTGTTTCTTTTTTTTTCCTGTACTTTGAGGCAAACCAGTTGGTGGTTAAAATCAAATTAAAAGCTGTATTAATCGAATATTTTATACAAAACATGAACTTTTTTTTCAGTAGTTAGTTTTAAAACTTATATTTCTTCACTTAGTTTTTTTCTGGTTGTCATATTTATCACCCACAGCTGAAGTGTAAAAGAAAACAATTGTGTTTTTGCCCGTCTGTCAGTTTTGAGGGTTTTTGTGATTCTGGAAGTCTTTTAATGTTTTGCTTTGGACTTAAGAGAAAATTTGATGTTTGGGAAGCAGGGAGGAGATGAATAGAAAAGTGTGTGAAAGAAGAAAGAAAGCATAGGCACAGAAGAGAGGGAAAAAAAGACAAAAATATTTGAGATCCTGTCCTAAAATATGGTTTTAAGGTCTTCCATTTTTGTGAATTTCTGCTATGCAGAAAATACATTTTCAAACGTGTCAAGTTTCACGAGTTTCTGTCAGAGCAGCTGATGTGTGTGTGAGAGCTTTAGGTGTGTGTGTGTGTGTGCATTTGTGTGTTGACTTTCCGTTTCTGTGCTTCGGTGTCTGACAGAAAACATGAGGTTCTGCCAAATCTGCTTCTGACTGATGTGGAGGAGAAGTCGTCACCATACCTGACTTTTTACCTGCTTTGTTGTTTACCTCCTTCTTCTCAGCTCTGGGACTTTTTTTTTTTTTTTTTTTTTTTTTYWTTTTTGCAAACCTCCAAAGCCAGTTATCTGGTCTCTACAAATGCTGATTTAGCCTGCTGTTGTGCGGGACAAATCCCTGGTTTGCCTTCTGCCAGTAGGGGACTCTGTCTCTCCACCATTCGAGTCCCTCACAGAGACCACCAGCGTGCTTGGTTTCTCAAAAGGTCCAAACTTACAGGGAGCTGCTTCCAGATAGTGGAGGAGGCCACTAAAAGTGTTAAAAGACATTTTGATGTGTGGAGATCTGTTCTTCCTCTCTGATTCATGCTCCTGTCTCTGTCAACCACTGTTTCTGTGACAACCAGGTGAAGATAGAAACCCTTTTCTTGTCTTTTTCTACATTCATGCAGCTGTTGTTAATATTGGCCAAGAAGTTTAATACAGTATCATAAAAAAAAGTCTTTTCATTGTCTGCCAAGTCTTTGAAAGTGATGTCTTTAAAAACAGCAAAGAAAATCCTCAAAAACCTGAAAAGATGCAGGGCTTTTTTTTTCTTCTGTTGATCAACGACTGTGTGACACGTTTTCAGCTCATAGTTTTTTGAGAATCACCTGGTTGGTTGTAATTGATGTGTCAAACGGTGTACATTTTAGTGTTTTTTAATAGATTTAGCTTTAAAATGAGAACAAATTATATTTGTGACAGCTGATACAGTGTTAAAGGATTCAAACAAATTTTCTTTCATTACTAAGATATCAGTTCTGTCTCAATGCAACGTTGGTTCATTGCTTGAGTTCAGCAGCCTTTTTTATGCCTACATGATTTACAGGTCAGAGTTAAAGTTAACAATGCTTATGAAAATGCTCAGGTACTGGACAGAGATTTAATGAAAAGAAAGTCCAAAGAAAAATGTTGAAAGACATTCAGAATCGCAAAATCAAGATCATTTTAAAATATTACAAAAATATACACCTTAGAAGTAAAATAGACACATTTGTTGTAGTTATATCTTTGATTGGTCTTAGTTAAGAGTAATTTAGTTTAATTTTGACAGGATTAACAAGAAAATGATTAGTTCAAGCAGGAAAGAGCTGCCAGTTTTAAACAATACTAATTTTAAGAATTTCATGTTTCATAAAAAAGCTCTTTTAAAAATCTTCACAGGTCTGTCAGTTTCGCATTTATTACGGTAGAAAAATGAACAGAAGTGCTACAGCTAGCTGCTGCAGTGGCTCTTCACACTGAGTTAATTGGCTGTTTTATGACAACCTGACCACATTTTATTTCCCTTCGCACTCAGACTAGCCRTTAGCACATCAATCTGGTCAAAATTCAGCTTTGTTTGTCCAAAGGTTGCTCAAACAGCTATCTACTACAGGTAAGATGTGTATTACTCACAACTTTCAACAAAGCCCCACTTTAAACGATCTGAACCAAGTTGTTTTTATTTAAAGACCCTTTCATCAAACGCTTCACAGTCTGGATCCACCTTCAGAACCTTTAGCCACAGGTCTGTAACACCTCCGTGCATCAAGCTGGGACTCAGAGTATCCAGATATTACTGGTGAAGGATTGTCTCCAGCTTGAGCAGCTCTCCCCTCGTGTCCTTGCCTCGGTATTGATTTCAGAGCTGACGACTCTTTTCTGGGGCTGACAAATGCTCTTCTCTCCACCTCTTCCTTCCTTCTCTTCCTCTTTCCATCCCCACCGCTTTGCCTCAGTCAAGCTGAAACAAATGACTGATGCTTTGGAGCGATGCGAACAGCCCATCTCTTTAGAAATGTGAGCATGTTCCTAACAATAAGGCTTTTTTTCTCTGGATGATGTGGTTAGTTGCATGTTTTCATCTCTCATTGTTTGAGAAAATAACAGATTAATATCTGTCATGGTCTGAGCTGGAATGCTTTTTTTCCCCACTGTGCTGCATGCTTGACTGAACGTATGGTTTATTACTGCATGTGTGTGAGACAGACTCCACTGACGCGCAGCAGAAACTCTTGTGCTTCTTCTTTCATCTGACAGAATCCCCCCTTTTCTCACCTTTCCTCTGGTTTTATTCCATTTTCTTGCTATTGTTTTGCTTTAATAAAGAAAAAGCTAATACATACCCTAAGTGAATGCTACTTTGGGTTTTAGGGACAAAAAAATGGAGGCAAGTTGGATAACTTGCAGCAATTTGATACCTACCTGGTTCCCAAACCTTATGAAAAATAGATTGGAAAACAAAGAAATAGCTGATGTGTCAGCTTTTATTTTGCTGCATAATAATCAATAAATGAGGTTATCGGATGACAATTTCTGTGCATGATTTTACATACGCAGATGCTAGAACTCAAAAAGTTCTTTGAACTATTTTTAGATCCACATTTGTGTTTAGGTTTAACATATCAGTTCCTGTTTATTACATTCTGAGTTGCATTTAATCTGAAGCATATTTGCTATTTTTTTATTTATTTATTTAGTTAGTTAGTTTTGCAGTGGAGCCATGTGCTCCTTGGACTAATTCTTATGTGCTTCACTTTAATTTATTCAAGGAATGGTGGAGAAAAATATTGAGGAAGCTTTGGAGGCAACTGCAGGATTTAATTAGTATAAAATTGGCTGTATAGAAAAAGCGGTTGTGTGTTCTAGTTTAGCAAACTATCATAAACAGATGGGAAAGAGCTTTAGTTAAAACATTGCCAGTAAGTATCAGAGTTGACTGTCTGTTAGCAAAATATCTAATGAATCAACGAACAAATTTTAAAGAAACTTAACAAAAGTAGTTATTGGATGCACTTGTACAACTGATTGGTTTTTGGAGCTGACTAAAATCAATATGGCTGCCAAGGCAAACTGATCTTATAAAACACAGCCATGGCTGTGATTTATTCAGTTTTACAGATATCGAGCTAAGATTTGGTTTTATAGTAGCTGGGTGTCATCCCCCTCACGTACTCTGAGAGCTAATAGATGGTATGAGAACTTTACTTAAAACTATAGCAACAACTGGAGGAGTTAACCTTGTTTCGCTGTTATCAAAATATCTCATGAACTACTGGATGAATTTTTATGAAACTTTCAGGAAGTAAACATAGAATATACTCCCATTCCTGATTAACTTTTGTAGCCTGTTGATTAACAATAGCTGCCACGTTTAATGAATCATCTACATATACTGAGTTAAAATAAGATGTGGTTATAAAAGTGAGTCATCGCCAACACTTACTTCAAGCTAACAAATCATGCAGATCCATATGAATTTATTCAAGAAAAGCTACTTTCATTCAAAATAGGTATCCTATTGTTCTCAAAGACATCTTTAAAAACAAATCATCTTGAGTCTGTGAAGTTTATGGTCGATTTTTTATTTTTAGTAAATCTGGATCGTGCAGCTGCACAYGTCACAGCTGCAGTGGCACATACAGTATCAATAAATCCAGACAGAGCGAGAGAAAAAGCAGTGTCATTTCTTTTTTAGGTTGCACCTACTATTAAGTAGTATTGGCTAACAGTAAGATCAGAAAACATGAAAGCAAAATGCCATCTTTCATGGCAGCAAAATTGTCGATAATTCTGTCCTAAACTTTTACTCAACAGCACCGTCCAAAAATATTTGACTATCTTGACAAATCTGTTCCGTCCTTATGTGTTTCTCAAATTTACTTATAATTGGCTGCTGGAGTACTGATGGCTCATTACACTGTAGTCCAGATTCTGCCATTTCAGTTTCGTTGCCGACGTACTGTTTAACGTTCCTTTTCAAGACACTGATGTGGTGTTACTGTTGTATGAGGCTGGACAGGGGGAATGCAGACTGAACACAAGGAGTTTCAATAAAAATGAACAAAACTTTCTTTAAACAAAAACAAAAAGCTGTTATGGCAGCAAGAACTTAGACACATTGAGGCCCAAGGAAACTTGAGAAAGCCCAGGAAAACAGGACAAGGTGTTTAGATCCTGTATCGCTCCACTTAAGAGTCACTGAATCACTGAAAGTTTTAGCAAAAACTAATTTTAAAGCACTAAAATAACCCAGTCAACCCATGAACATTATTCAACAGACAACATGAGTCACATGTTGTCATGTTGCTCTCTTAATACTTATTATTGACATTCCACAGCTGTATTTGGGTTCATATATTGTCACCTGGTGGATAAGTGACACATTATGAACAAAATGTGACAGCTTTCACCCTCAGCTGTTAACAATAATGCTGATCAATAACATTTATAGACCTCAGTTAGTGCCTATAAATTTAGCCTATAAATTTAGCAAGTGCTAATCCACTAATAAATTTAAAAAATAGCAAAAGCCCTAAAGCACTAAACAGGAATTGAGTTCCCATATGAATGCTTTATAGTGCTTTAGGGTGGAGGTTCTCAAACTGGGGTCCCAGGAGCCCCAGGGGTCCGCGAGAGGTATCTTGTGGGGTCCTCAAAAAATTTCACAAAATTTTTAATTTGGTTTTTATTTTAAAAAATGCATGGGGAACAATGAACTACTATAACAAACATAATAAACTAAAGAAAAATATATATTCCCATGGCATTTAGGGGTTGAAATGACAGCAAATTACCCTTTAAAAAAGCACGGGGTTTATGAGGGGGGTCACTGGAATTTTTTTTGCTCTTGTAAGGGATCCCGGACCCAAAATGTTTGAGAACCCCTGCTTTAGTGGAACTGTGCCCACCACTGACAACTAGATACTGGAAAAACTCTGACCATGATGTGGTGATTCAGAAAAGCAGTTACTTTCTAAAAGCTCACATCATTTTTTTCTTTTCTAATGAAACCACTAAAATAATCTACTAGAAAACTTTCCCGGCCTCTTTGTTCCACCTGAGCATCAAACAGAGCTGAAGTCAGCTGTCTGTCTCCGTCATCAGAGCTGTCACTCTAAAAAGACGAAACTTCCTGCAGCGCTCACCATCCAGGGATGTGCAGCCGAGCACATCTGCATTCATCTGATGAAACCCTCGTGCAAAGTTTGCCGGGCTGCTCAAGACACTTTCCTAATGAGCCGTTGCTATGGCATCCTGGAGCAGTGCGAGGGCCGCGGCGTCATGGCAACAGATTACTCACCACCTACTTAGGGGCCATCGCCCAGGCGAGGTGTTGTGGTGGGTGCGTGTCGCGGCTTCCACGCGTGTTGATTAAGGTTCGTGAGAGCGAGGTCGAGTCCACGTCCCTGCTGTTCGCTCACCTCGCGCCTCGTCACGGAGATGTGCTGCTTTCACTCCCTGACCCTCCGCTCAGCTTTGGTGCTTCTCACCGAAATACTGGGATTAATGGAAAGTTAGAGGAGATTAGCTGCTGTGTGTGAGCGCAGCTGCCGTCATAAAAGGCAGTGTGTCTGTGTGCCTGGGTGTGTATGTTGGTCAGTCTTACACTCAAATTTTGTGTAGCAATATCATCATCCCCAGCATATATTTTAAACTTAACCTGTTATGTGTTGTATTCGCCCAAAACTTTGACATTACCTCTTAAAGTTAACGCCACTTGTCTGTTAGCAAAATATCTTATAGCCCCTCAGACAGATTTTAATTAAAATTTCAGCAAACATTCAATAGGCATATATCTACTGATGATTAACTTGTGGAATCAACCCAAATCAAGATGATTGCTACAGCTAATCAAACTTTTTAAACACTGAAATGACTAACTCAGCCAAATTTACAGATATTGAGATAAACTTTTAGTGTGGTAGCAGCTGAGGGTCATCTTCAACACATATTTTAAATACTAACAGATTACAAACTATGTGTTACAACCTTCTCAAATAACTCATGGCACTTATTGTAACATAAAATCAAACAGTTAACCATTTCAGTTGATGCCAGTGGAAACTGAGTTTATTTTACAAAACAAACAAAAATAAAACCCAAAAACACAAATACAGGGGAGCTTTAAGCTTCAGGGTCTCCAAGGCCAAAATAACAAACAAAACACCCCCTTCTACCTAGAAAATAAAATGGCACTTATCTACATGTAGAAAAAAAAAGGTACAAGGGCTGAGCTCCCTGGCTGTCCACAACACAGGAGAAAAAGGTCTTGAACAAAAATGGCAGAGAACCCCTACCAGCTTCCCCTGTAAGGAGAGAGAAAAAAAACAGATTTTAGAAAATATCACAAAATGGTTCACACAGAAATTATTCACAACATGTTGCAAGTTTCAGTTTTACCACACAGACAAGATCACTGCAGATCAAGGCCCAGTCAATAGGGGCTTGACATCTCCAAGATGAAGCTCTTTATGGGTTGGTAAACGAGCAGCAACACATTTCACCTGTGGCAGCCAGGTAGTCCTGAGACACAGGAGAAAACCCACGAAGTGAGCCACTAGAGGTCAGTGACCGTAACACTATGTTAATATAAAATTTTGTTAATAAATCATTAAGTCAGTCCTGTTTATCTGTTAGCAAAATATCTCACAAAATACTGGATTTATATTGACAAAACTCTCAAAAAATAATTATTAGATCCACATTTGTAACTGTTTGACTTTTGGAGGTGACCCAATTTATGACATGGCTAAGCCACCTTGGCAAATACAAAAATGGCAAGAACTCAGTCAATTTTAGAGATATTGAGCTAAATCTCACTGTGATAATGGCTGAGAGTGGTGCCTAGCTCATAATAAAAGCTTCTGCAAGTTATTGTTTAAGACTTTTGCCTACAAGGTGGCAGGAGACATGCTTTTCTACCATTAACATTTTAAACTGTTTTAACTGAGCTCAGTGAGCTGATTTTTACATCAATATTTGGTAACATGAGACATAAAAACTTCAAGCTGAAACAGACTGCAGGGACAGTAATAAGGTAGAATTTAGTAAAAGTCGCGTTTCTGTTGAATTAAATGTCCTAAAAATATTGAATTTAGCACCTCTTATCCCCTCAAAGGAAAATACCAACGTCTTATAGAGCTTTCTAAATGCTGCATTTGATGCTCAGGATGTTTGTGTGTTTAGAAATGCAAAACGCTGTGCGACTGTTGTGAGCTGTAAGCATCTTCCACTTAGCATAAATAATCTCCCATATCACACACCCATGCCCTGTGAGAATCACTGGATGTGTGAATGAACAGCAACGTTCGCAGTTTTGCTCTCTGTCCTTTTCTTGCTTAGTCACATATATTCTTCTTCTTGTTTCCTCCCACCAGCTGATGCTCACAGAGGCACTCCCTGACCTCACGCTTCTCAGCCAAAACCCAGGCAGCCATTAGAGTTCCTCACAAGTAGCACACATATTTGAGGCACTGGTTAGAGGCAGTTCTGCCCCCCCCCCCAACCCCCCACTGTGAATATCTGCCTGAGTTAGTGAATTCAATTTTGCAAACAAGCTGCGGAAAAGCGACAGGAGCTTATTCTGTTTGTGCAGACGAGGAGAGCTGTCGTCAGTACCTGAGAGGATTTTTTTTACGTGGAGAAAAATTAATTCAGTTTGAAAAACAACAAGCAAATCTGTCTGTTATACTTGAGTCTAGTTATGAAAATTTGGTTAAAGTTACTATTTAAAACATGCCAAAAACATTTGTTCCAGAACAGCAATGATTCGAAGTCAAAATAATTTTTGATTTATACATATATTCAGCATTTTCATAAGAAGTGAAGGTGACACTTAATTGATTTTGGTATAGAATTGAACTATATGCCTGAGAAACACATAGTAATACTGGCTCTTTAAGAAAAGTATCACGTTATGATGTGATTGACAGTGTCACAGTCTATTAGCAAGGTTGATGTTCCCTAGTGTAAACATGGCAGCACCCAAAAAAAAACAACTTTGGCTTTAACTAAGAAAAAACATTCAGTGATGTTTTGTAAAAGAAGTTTTGTTTTTTTYCMMMRKTTKKTTTTTTTGCCATGGAAAGACCTGCTCATTGTTGGTGCTGTGCTAGCTGTGAAGTGCAAAGATCTGTCATTCTCAGGTTCTCAAAATCCACAGTCAGTTTTCTCAGCCACAGCTGGTGAATAACAAACAGGAAGAAATGAGAAAACTGAGAAAAATGATCCTATCTGTTCTGAAAACTGCTGTGATCTCTGCCTTCCTTGTTCTTGGGCATCAATAATGGGATAAAATGACATCRTATTGTACTTTAGGGTTCAGATTAAATGCAAAATGTGAACACTATGTTTAAGATGGATGTTGACCTTTCCTACCCTTCATCATTCAGCGGATCAGGGACAGAGAAAATAAATAAATGACTTCAGACACAGATCAGCTACTTTTTTTGTGCGTATTTCAAAGAGTTAAACCCGCAGCCACAAATATAGCAGAATAGCCACATTCCCAGTAAACCTCTATATTTTTGGGAATTGTGTGTTTGCTTTGAAGAAAGAATGGAAGTTAAAGTTCTCAGCCTTTTTTGTATCTGACTGCACTCCAATCTCTTTCTCTCTTTCTCTCTCTCTTTCTTTCCACCGTCTCTCTCAAACACAGCCTTTTTTTTCATCCTTTAATCCCAAACTGCTTAAGGAAGGGAAGGGAAGAAATCCCTCTACAATGTCGAGGCTCAGCAGTGTTTGGTAACCCTCCTGCTATCTCCACACCAGAGGTAGCGGCGTTCTTGCAGACTCACAGAACCTTCTCTGTCTGATTATCTCCCTGACAGATGTCGAGGTTGTTGTCAGAGAGCCGCACGTCCGTATCTGACTGTTGAAAATAAAATTTAAAAAAACAACCTCCTGGGAGTTTTTGTAAGCTTTTTTGGGGGGTTGCCTTCTCTGTTCAGTGTCAGAAGAAAAGATGTGAAACAGGCAGTAGATGCTGTCAGAAGAAAAGGCACCAAACATGCCCTCATGAGAAATGAAACCAATATTTTCTATTTTTCTTACTGGTTATTTTTATTTAGATTTATACACTTTTTTTGTCTGAGTGGAGAGCTCTTAAAAAGCAGAGGAATGAGGGGATGAATTAAAGGCGGCCTGTTGAGCCTTTTTGCCCTGATTGAAAGAGACAGCGAGCTCAAACATCTGTTGGTGGATTTTGGCTGAGCTCCTGTCTATTGGTGCACCCCGGTGGAATAAGGGAAAGTAAAATGAACAAGCTGACCTATTTTCCCCCTTCCTCAAGTTGCTCCTTTCCCCTTCTTTTCCTCCTTTTTCTGATCCATGTTGTTGCTTTATACTTGGAATACTGGAGTCTGGGTATAGAAATGCAAAATTGATGAGTTAGTTGATGTTTTGTGACTGTTTCTTATCTGAATTTTATTATTTGTGATATTATTTGCTCAGTGTATTCCTGTTAAAGGGATTTTTTTTCCTATGTGTGGTGAAGTATATAAATAGTGCAGACAAGGCTCACTAGGAGGTAATATTTCCCTAATTCAGATTAGTGTTAGGATAAGAAGCAGGGCTTTTTCTTGTCTAGTTTACAAATAGCAGAAAACATTTTCATGCCAATAATTCAATTTGCTTTGCTGTAACTTGTTGTAACTAGTACACAAGGAGAAAAAAGTTGCGGTGTGTGTGTGTGTGTGTGTGTGTGTGTGTGTGTGTGTGTGTGTGTGTGTGTGTGTGTGTGTGTGT
>NW_013953357.1:18853-39905 GCF_001266775.1 Austrofundulus limnaeus
GAAATTTCACTTGGTAAGATTATTAAAATACTTGATTTGACTCAATTTTTTCTTATTTTAAGAATCTTACCAAGTAAAATTTTCTTACTCCATTGGCAGAAATTTTGACTTAATTTGAGTCAAATTTTCAGACTAACAAGACAAATAATTTTACATATTCTGAAAACAAGATTATTATTCTTACACAGTTGGTTCTTGTTAAGTAAATCAGTCTCAAAACAAGATCAAAAAGATTTTTTTGGCTGATATAAGGTTTTAAAACTTGGTAAGATGGACTTTTTCTGCAGTGTGGGACTGGCCACGTGATGCACCAATGAGAGCAACTTTAAAACTGAAAACAGTGTGGCTCTACATTTTACAATGACCGTCTTTCAAATATAAATATTTCATTTCAAGACATTAGAATCATGGAAAACCTGATCGGTCCCCAACAAAAGCACAAAGCCTGGAAACACGCTGCGTCCACACATTAAGAACTGATCATAAAAAGGAACAGATTGGGTTTTGTTGCTGATAATCTGAATATCTGATGAGGTTAAACCATTTAAACAAACTGAAAAGAACAAACTAAAGGTTGTTGTAACATTGTTTGCAGATTATTGGCTGAAACAGACGTCCACATTGTTTTTAAAGAAAAAAAACACTCGTTCTAGTGTTGTAATGTGGGCTGCTGATTGAAGTTTGAGTTTTACAAGTCTGCAGGTGGACTTTAAGGACACTTTGAAACACCGACAACATACTGGCCAAAAGTCAGTGGTCCCCGTTTTCACTCAGGTTGTCCTTTTATCTGTTGACCCCGGCATCCAAATCCATATCGCTCAGTAAGAAGATGTCCGTGTGGCGCGACAGACTGAATGGTATCTGAAAGAAACAGCAAACAGGTTTTATTATTAGAGAAACAATAGAACAGATTGTCAGCTCACATTTTTATTTTTATCATTCATTAAATAAACTAAATGAAAAAGGAAAACATATATTTTTAAAACCAGTTCTGTTCATTTTTTAGTTTTTCTCTTAGATAAAACAAGAAAAAAAAAACCACATTATTAGTGARATGAAGCACTTTAACGCAAATGCGATGCTGTGTTTTATAATCAGGTTTAATGTCAGTGGAGTCAAACATTCACAAGAATACATCAGTAAGATGTTGGATAAACACACCAGGGGTTAGTTGTAAAAGCTGAAAGGTGAACAATATTAGAAAATGTTATATTTTATTATTGTCATCGCTCCTCTCTTGTTTTCRGTCATAATGAAGCTCTTATTTAGCATTTTAGCTACAATCATCTGAACCATCTGTGTGCATTCAGGACTGAAGTTGTCTGATTGTCAAATATCTTTCATGTTGTCTTGCAGTTGATTCATTTGTGAAACTGCTCACTTTCATATTGCAATGAGAAATAAATCCTTTTCTGCAGCCATAGCTACATCAATATTAGATTAAACTTCAACCTTCATCTTATATTTTGCACTGCCTGTGTTTAATAAATGTTTRATATGTTAGAATAAAAATAAGGTTTACAAAATGTTTACTGTYGTGCAGGTTCAAAAGGGTGCAACATAAATAAAATACTGTCACAACTGATTTAATTTAATGATCAGATATGAAGCTATTTTTACCTAAACTTGTGATTGAAATGTTGTAAAAAGTGTAATTTTACTGCAAATCATAATACATTACTTAAGTTTGGTCACTGCTTCTTCTAACAATGAACAAATTAATTTATCTGCTCAAAACTGATTTAAAGTTTTTAAAAATGTGCCCACTTTTTAGTCCACAAATTTCTCCGTTTTTACTGTTTATGTTAAATGAAAATAATTGATCACTTTTTGAATAAATTAGCTGCTATCCACATATAAACTGTTTTATATCTCTCATGTGCAGACACGTCATGCCATGTTTGCATTTTATTTTTAGACTTTTCCATCAGTTTTTTATTCTTTATAAGATTTACATAAACTTTCTCTTTTAAAAAGATTTACTGTCACGGTTGAAAAAAATTCCCTCTTAGATAACATTTGTATTTTGTAAAATCAAAATTATAGCAAATTTTAAACCTGTGTGACCTACCAAATTAAACTTAAAATAAATTACTTGTTTGCTCTAATTTTAACCTTAATCTGTTCTCCTTCCTCCTTCGTTTATTAACATCTTTGTTGGTTTAAATCTAGACCACCAGTCTTTACGTTCAGACAGAAGACTCCAACAAAATGTCCAGAAATTTACAATTATCTTTTATTTTTGGACAGATGGTTTGCTCCACCCAAGAGCAACAAACAGCTTCATTTTTTCAGTTTCAAACAGCAGAAAAGAAAAGCGACATGACATCAGTGATCACACATCAGTATGTTGATTTTTTTTTTTTTTTTTTACATTTGCGGTACCCATCTTTTCCAGTTCTGTCTGTGAGGTATTTCTGAACTCAAAGTTGTGTAAAAATAGAGATGATTTAAGTTTGAGACCCGCCACAATAAAAGAGAGAGCTCAACGTGACAGTAAGTCCTGAGAGAAAACTCTGCTGCACTTCTCATTTCATTTCTTAAAAACGTTCACATCACTTGGATATTGCTCGGTTACTTGCTTTAATTCCATTTAATAACTTGAAACTTGCAGCTTTGTGTCCACTGCCACGTTTCTTCATGCTCTGCTCATAAAATCACCTCCATGAAAAACATGTCAAACAGAAAAACGCTGCATCCGCAGTCACAGCTGGAAGTTAGAACAACAAAACTGGACATTATTGCTACTTTTGGCTGATAAAATATTCATCATTACGTTGATCAATTTTTTTATATGCTGTAATGTCTACTTTGCAAAGATCTACAGTAAAAGTTCACAGCAGGTTAATACTTAAAACAGACCTGATAAAAAACAGAACAGTACACACATTAAACACAGTAAACACATTAATAAAAATAAATTAAATAAAATAAAAAAAACAGTTGAGCCCAGATTATCCTGAAGTCAAATTCATTCAAAGTTGTGGACAAATCACTTCTTTAGGGTAAGAGGTTCAACATAAATTAATACCCATTACTTATATTGATTATCTTATACTGGTTATTAATATTATATTTGCTTTTATATAAATAATTGATTAAATCTGCAGTATTTTTTTCAAGGCTGTGAAATGTTTTTTGCATTAATAAAATAATCATGTTTTAAGGAATGTCTAAATAAACTAAAATTTCTTTGCTTCTATTTACAATAATTCTTCATATATTAACACAAAACTAAGTTCTGCTTATTATGTTGCATAGAAATCTTAAAGTTTTTTCAGCCAATACTCAAARGGATATACACAGAACTGTGCAAAAGTTATAAAGTACCCATATTTTCTAGACGTTGTTTCCAGAGATTCAGACTTTCAGTAATATTTTATTATCTTCAGTTATGTTGATCAGTAGTTCTCCAGTTTTTTTTTTCTTGTATCTGACCATGCATACTGTGCCCACAGCATACTGTGAGCCTAATCAATCAATCAATCAATCAATCAATCAATCAATCAATCAATCAATCAATCAATCAAAATCACAACTTAAGCTTTGGCTAAAAGCTAATCAATAGTGTAGTTATTCACAATTAACTAACCATTTTTTACTGTGTAATTTAAAGTGCGTTGATTATTGTGGTTTTGTTGTACTTTTTTGTGTAAGTGTTTTATGACTTCTGTATGTTATGTAGCTGTGCAATGCAGTGATATTGATCAGTGTGTCCTAAATAAAGAAATACATGAACAGTATCTGACAGGAAAAAACAAAACAAAACAAAAACCTAAAAAAAAAGGCCTGAGAAATGCATCATCCTACACTGAGTTTTCAGCTAACAACTTTTTGTGCTAAAATTGTATTTTGTGTCAAACATTATTATTATTTTTATTATTATTATTATTATTTGCTTGTTTAAGTAATGAATAGGAACAAACTATGTTTCTGTCAGGCAACAGGTAAAGTCTTTAAAAATCCAATTCAAAATATTTTTTGCCAGGTTGTTTTTGTGTCGTCACAACACTGGAGGAGTTTTTTTTTAATGTCAGAATGGTTCAGATGTCAGAGTTAGACTCTGTAACACAACACTGAAACTGTCTACTGGTATATTGAAATGGAATAAATAAAATTGAAAGTCTCTTTTAGATGTATACATACAGTAATGCTAATGACTTTTATGAATATAACCTTTATGAGTAATAATTTATCTAAAAAGTTATGGTGTGAGAGGGTTTYACAAAAAAACAAASAAAGAAAYAAACACTCAGAAACCAGAAGAACTAGTGATCAAAGACACTTTTTCTATAATCCTAAAATATTAAAAGGTAAGTCTTGCTGCTTGGAAGCTAAATATAAACAGTGAATGACTCAATACTTTTGCACAGATCTGTACATTYCCAGAACACATCCAGATCTTTTTTCTATAAATATAAATGCTGTAAAAAAGTTCAGCTTTTTGTGAAATCAGTAATCCTCCTCTCCCATAAATGAGAATCTTAACTGAAACTACTTCACAGGATGACAGAAGCTTAAAGCTTTTAACTAATGTTTCCAAATCTAAACAAGATAAAGTTGAACGCATTTATGTTTCTAATACAACCAGTTCTGACGTCCTGATCAATGAGGCACTAAAAAAGAGCTGCAGACGTTTACAGCCACTTGGTTCAGTCGCTCAGAAATCACCTCTGTTTCATTTCTGAGACCAGTTTGAAAAAAACACAAATCAGTCAAAAGTTATGTACCTCATCCTGGCAAACCGCCTCCTTCAGCCCAAGTTGCACAAAGAGAAAAGTGGCAAACGTACACAAAACTTCACATTGAAACTTACTCCTTTAGCGTGGATATTTTTTTTTGACATGTTGGTAAAGAAATGAGCTTATTACAACACAAAAATAAAACCAATGACCAAGATGTTTTAAACACCACCGGGGCTGGATATCGTTTGGTGCTTTTCAGTACACAACTTTAAATTGTATTTGGTATTAAATATAACTAACATTTATTTATTTTTTWAAATATGCATTAATCAACAGAATAATCACACTGCTCCAGTGAGGCTACACAGAGATCAGACAGTTAGGGGAGAGGAGGGGGTGTTGAGGTAGATGAAGTGAGACTGATCATAAAATGAGGTTTTATCCTCTGTATGGCTCCAGGATGGAGAACAGAGACCAGAACGACTCTTCAAAACATGACGAGTTAAAGAAAGGCCCTGATAGYTGTGCTGTCTGGTATAGAAAAGTATATATATTTGAAAAATTGGAGTACTGCTGGTGTTTATTTGAGGTTATCTAAAGCATTAAGAACATGTTCTCCTRAAAACACAGCACCCAAACTGGACTCCAGGAGGAGACAAAGGTCACTCAAAAGTGAAATGATCCTGATTTTAGAGTCACATTTTAGGTGCAGGGTGAAAATAAAAGCCACAGATTCTGTCTGTATCAGAGCTGTTGACAGAGCAGGAAGTTCAGTTTTCTGCTGGACGTAGGAAGCCTCACCAGTCGACCTCACTGCGCTTTAAACAAAACATTTTATAAAAAGTGAAACAAGCGAAGGTCACCACTGCTGTGGTGACGCCACAGTTTAGACTGTATTTTAGTCTCTTCTGGTTGATTCATCCCTTTCCTGATGATGTCTCATGGTTTTGTCCCTCAGGCAAAGTTCACCGGCTCTGATTATGCTGCTGTAGCAAAAACTGCTCAAGTTAATAATAAACATGACTGAATACTGCAGCTAGATTCTCCCAATTTAAGCACATTTATTGATTGTTTAAATGTATTTATATCAGCTTGTTTCTTCTAAATCACCTCAAGCGTTAGATGCTGTCATGTACATGTTCTGCTGGTGGGATCTTGGCGTGTTCGCGAGCCTAAAAAGCAGCCAATTCAGATATCCAGCCCTACAAAAATCCAACAGGAGATACGAGCAGGCTCAAGATCCTAAACGATCCTGAACAGTCCTGGCTGTGTACAAGTCTCTCCCAGAGGAGATATGCTGCTGGTTAGAGTCGTGTTCAGCTCTAGGAGTCGTACTCAGACTGCTCCTCTATGAACACTGCAGGTCGGTTGCTTACCCTGCTGCCACAGTCCAGGCAGGAAACCCCCAAGGCTACCAGACAGTGCCACGACTGCAGACAACAACGAGAAGAGAGCGAGACGTTAAAACACTTCTGCCTGAACTTTGGTTCTTTTTAGCTTTAAATAAAACAGCCATTCTGCAACCACACAATTAAATATTTGAAATTAAACAAACAAAACTAAATTCTGTCATTTCTTAAACAAAAATGAAAGCTGAGTGGAAGAAGTCCACCCTGTGATTTATCTACATCTGATGCAATTAATCGTCATTGAATTATTTTTTATTGMTATTTTCTGTTGTTTTCTTGTCATTGATTTGCTACAATAAACTAAACGTATCTGAATATTTAAAGCACAATATAACCAGAATCAAGCTAATGATCACATCAACTAACAGATGAGTAAATAAGCTTAAAATTATTAATTCGAAACGTAACGTCTATTTCAGGGCTGTTCAACTAAACTGCTCTGGGGGCCACAGTTACTGCGGGTCAACAGCTGAGGGACCGAACATCTAGCAACTAAAGTCATTATGTAAATAAACCAAGTATAAAAAAGTCACTGCTCGTGTAACTTAACTAATATTAAGTTCTGTTCTCTACTGAAGTGGTTGGAGAAAAAAAATAAATGAATAAGCCAAGTATTACAAAGATCTGCTACCTTTGAAACAGTTTATTTTACTGTATTTAATGGTAAATGGTAATTGGACTGTACTTTTTTAGCATTTTTCTATCCATCCAGGACACTCAACGCGCTTTACACCACAATCTGTGTCCTCATTTACACATTCACACAGTACTCTARTGGGTCTCTACAAAGCTKACATGTACAAVCATCTATGGAGACTAATCAACTATTATTTAGTATTTAATCATGAATACAACATAGAGAACCCTATAAAAGTAGTAATAATTAAACAATATCAGAAACAAAAAGAACACATTCTGTCTCATATTTGACAAAAAATATTTTGACATCTTTGACGTGCCAAATTTTTAAACCAATTTTATTTTCACTTTCAAAGTTTTATATTCAACTACTTGTAGTTTTAACTGTCTTGAATGTTCATAGAAATGGTTTTTACCAGCTTGTAGCCAAGATTCTGACATTTCTGTAGACACTAAACATGTCTATGTTTAACTAAAAGAACTTAAAATAATTAAAGTAGAAAATCGGGGGTTTGGGCTTAAGAGATGAATGAACCAATTGGCGGGCCGAACTTTGGTCACTCGCGGGCCGGATGTGGCCCGCTGGCCGCCAATTGATTAGCCCTGGTCTATTTTCTTAACCTGAAGCTGTTGTGTCTTTTTAAACTGGATGTGCTGCACCTCACATTATTACACTAGTTCAAAACTTGAGCCGATACGTAGAATTACATCCTAAAATCTAATTCTTAATGYTTCYTTTTAATGTTGTTTTACCACCTTWTATCYTAAAGACATCACTGGCTGGACYTCTACAACTGATTACCTTTAAAGGTAAATTTAATTCAAGAGAGTTGCCACAGATATTCGATCATGCCAAACATAAAAGCTGTAACTCAGTCACTGTTAWGAATACTGAGCTAAAATTGTGTGTGGTAGTAGCTGAGAGTTGTCCCCATCACTCTGAGCGCTAACAGGTTTTTAAATCTCTGGCAGCGTTATGCCACTGAATTTGAAAATGTTTATAAACCTATGCTGACATTACTTTTAAATTACATGAATCCATGCWAAAACTCAGGTTTTTAAGAAGTCTTTTTAAATGAGAATCAGACTGCCTAAAAAAAAAAAAAAAAGTTTCCAGGGCATCATATAAATAACTCACCAGGTAGGCGACGAAGCACAGATACGCCACGGAGAGGAGAGCAGCGAAAACGTAGAGCAGCACGCTGTTCAGGGCGGTCACATAAACAATCACAAAGTACATGTTGATTGCACAAACCACCAGGATGACGATGCCTCCTGAAATCTTCCACAACCTTAAAACAACAACAACAGTTTATTAAACCAATGCAAACGACTGCTTTAAGATTAAAACGACTGATTTCCAGAGGTTTATCTAAAACAAACAGAAGTAGGTAAATAACACTTTTTAACCCACACACTGTTTTTGTTTTGTTTTATGCAAAACACAACAAAACAAAGCAAACAGTCACATACTGGCCTCTTCGCTGATAAACTGAACAGTGTGGGAACAAGTACTCACACTAGCTGCTGCACCTTTCACTTCCTCTCTAATAACGCTGATCTAACATCAAAACATATTTTGGTAAAAACAGAACGTTTTTTCATTCGGATTCATAATTAGACAATAACAACAAACTGGGGTGAGAAAATGCAGCGATTAGCAATAATGACCAACTCTTCCTCGCGTCTCTTCCTTAAAACTGAGGGACCTCCTGCAGAGACAGCCGYGCTGCGGCTTTAAGAAACTGAGCTGCTGTTTTCTTTTTAATCCGCTCTCAGCTGAAGGAAAGGCCGAGGAGGATCTACGAGATTGTTGCTGAATGTACGTTTGTTTGTTTGCACAGATTAGCTCTGTGAGGCGTAAATAAAAGAGGGAACTGAAAATATTTGGTCAGTTATATCTCAGACACAGAAACTTGCAGCTGGTTACAGCGGGTATGAATTTTACGTTAGAGGCACAATTATATAACTTTAAGATGATATCGGACTAAAAATGTTTCACTTACAGTCCGTTAGCAAAGTCGTTCATTATGGACGTCAGACTGGTGAAGGTTAGAATTGGGATCAAAGCAAATGGAAGCTGTCGGGTGAGAAGAAAAATAACGGTAAACATTTTTCGATGTTATCTGAAYCACAGAAGCTTAAGGGCTTCCTCGGCACCTCGTACTGACCTGCATGCTTTGAAGCACGTTGAGGAAGTCGTTCATCCCCGTCAGATGATGAACGTCCTGAAAGATGGCGACCAGCAGTGTAGGCGTGATGGCGATGGAGCGAGTCAGCAGCACCCGAGCGAAACGAGACCACTTCAGGTTCAGAAAACCCTGAGTACAGACAAAAAGAAAAATACATGACAAAATTTACGGACGGCCACAGAAGAGAATGCCAAACATGACTCTGCAGCCCGCAGGTGTCCTCACCTCCATCACAAACTGCCCAGAGTAGGTTCCTGTCATGGTGGAGCTCTGACCGGCTGCTAGAATACCGATGGCCCAGATGTACAGAGCTGCAGGACCGAAGAAGCAGCCCAACACCACGCCCTGAGGGGCAAACAGAAAGCTGATCTACCAAATCTTTCATCTAGAAACATCTGTATACAGTCATGTTTTTGATGTTGCAGGTGATTCACATTTTCTGTGATTAAAGCTCTTAATAAAACTGGAAATTATTTTATTTCAGGATTATACCCTAAAGGACACAAATATAGCTAGAAGGACCATATTTTGATAGATAGGTGTCTTTTGGAAAAATACAAATAGTTGGGGGTCATAATAATAATAGTTTTGTTGCTTCTGGAAACTATTTAACCCTTGCCTGATATAAGGTCAGGTTATGAGTTAATGTATTTTTTTTAATAACTTAATCGTGTGCAGCAGTGCTGTGTCTAAGTGGTGGCACACGCAGTTGGAAGACATTTTAAGTAATTTTTTCCAAGATGTGGCTGATGAGTGTGGGTTAATGAGTTTAGCTCTTGGTTTATTCTCACATGAAAATAACAAAAAGCAAGATTTCTTCTAGGTTCTCTTCCTAAAAAGGAGACTTTTCACATTACAGCAGTAATTATTCATGTTAATAGCTGAAGTATAATTCTTGAACCAGCCCTAATAAATATTTTTCACTCAGTCTGAAGTGTGTGCTGTATTTTGAAATGTATTTAATCACCACCGCCCCCCAAAAAATGTATCAGTCTGGGTTTATTGTTGCAGCCGTACCCCTTTGTAGATGTCCACCTCCAGAGTGTTATTGTTGAGAGGGAAGAGATTCGTGTGAGGGCTGCCGGTCGCGTTGCACATATCATTCTACAACACATTAGCATCATTTTAATTTATTTCCACTGATTGCTAAATTTGCTTGTTAAAAAACAGCTTTATTTTACAAACAAAGCTGCTGCAGTGTTTGTCAAACTGCAAACTTACCACCTGGATGTTGGTTTTATCGTAAAAGGCCTGAGCAAAGACGGCAACAACGAAGACGTTGATGAGGAAGGAGATGAAGAGGGCGATGGTTGACTCGATGAAGAAGTACTTATTGGCTTCCTTTACGTCCTCCTTTTTTTTGCGGTCCACATCCCGAGACTAAAGAAAATCGACGACAACAACAAGATTAAGGGAGCTCCTGGGACAACATCACTGCAGCTCAATCTAACCGATGATTCAGCTTATCGCTTTAAGTGTGAACATTGTTGCATCAACGTCTCTAACCTTCACCAGTGCTGAGTGCAGGTAGATGTTGTGTGGCATGATGACAGCACCCACTATTCCCACAGCCTGCTCCAGCTGCACGGGCCCACAGCCAGCACAGTACGGCATAAACATCCCCTTCAGAACCTCCCCTTGGTCAGGCTTCACCAGCACATACTGAAGTGGAGTGACAAAAAAATGTTAAGCAGCCGCAAAATGTAATGATTTAAACGAGATTTTCAGTGTGAAGGAAGCTTACCTCATAGCCAAAACTAATAGCCATTACAGTAATCAGAAAGCCAAAGAAAGCTTCCAGTTTCCTCAGACCTGAAGAGATTTTAACAAAGTATAAATACCACGAGTCAAAAACAGTCAGTGAGGTTCTATGTTTTGTTCAGGATCATTACGAACCATATTTGTCTAAAAAGAGAAACGCAAAAGTGTCTGTGATAGTGATGAGAACTCCTGCCCACAGTGGGATCCTGGACGAGACAGAGAGGAATCCAGATTTAATTACTTTATTTAAATCCGCCAACACATTAGCAGATTTCTCCGGCATGAATAAAACCCGTTACCTGCCCACAGAGAGAAGATTAAAAGCTATGGCACAGCCGATGACCTCCTGCATGTCTGAACCAATGATAGCCAGTTCCACCATCAACCACAGGATGATCCGAGGAACCTGAAGGAGAAACATTTACAATAACAGACTATAAACTACAGGAGGAAGAAGGTAACGATCACTCAGAGGAAAAAAAAYCTAGATGAACGGAGTGCTCACGGTGGGATATTGCCGGTTGCAGACTTCGGCCAGATGCATCCCTGTGACGACGCCGAGGCGAGCAGCTAGCCTCTGTAACAGCAGCCCGATGATGGTGGCTCCGAGGAGCACCCATAGGAGCTGCAGAGGGATGCATTCAACGCAAGATGAGTTACTGTTTTCAGACTTTTTCAAGCCACTCGTTAACATTGAAATGCCCTTTAACACTCAAAAATAACATTTCTAGCAAAAATCAYGGCATCAAGGAAAATGAGACATCATTTCATTGATTTAAAAAGAGTTGAAATAACTAATGCCAAGTTTGTTTAGCTGTGTAAACAAATGTGTTTTTATAAGCCACCTTAAAACCAGCTTTAGCTCCAGACTGCAGGTCTGACTCAATGTTTCCTGGATCCAAGTAAGCAATGCTCATCAAAAACCCCGGTCCGGTGAAGGCCCAGAGTTTACGGAAACTGAACATCTGAGTGAAGGAAAGCAGAGTTTCATTCATTTTAACAACCACAAAAATATGCTGTTCTGTGTCTACACTGATTTAAACTTTTTTTTTTCTGCTTATGTTGCTGGAAGTATCTGTTTCTTTGGCGATACCTGGTTGGGAGCTTCTGGAATGTGCACCTTCTCRTCAAAGTACGTGGAGAAGGGTTCTTCTTGGAGCACAGGTGAGGCAGGAGGGGAGATGGAGCTGTAGTGGTTCGTTTGGACTCCATTCTCCTGCCCGGAGTCCTCTGAGGAGAAATCACAGCAGAGAGAAATCAGCAACACTTTAGTTCCCGATGAGAGGCGGCTCGTGATAAAGAGCTGAAGAGCAAAAAACTATCTGAAAGTTAGTTTTCTTGTGCGATTCTGAAGTTGTGATTTCATTGAGATTAGAGCAGAAATTTTAGGGAAGTTGGAAAAATTTAACGAAGAAGTAAATCAAGTACTGGTGCAGGATCTTAGTCATCCAGGACATAGTATTCCTGACAAGATGACGGCAATTTGACGTTCATTTCTTCATCATTAAAGACATTTCACATCTCATTTCTCAATTAAGGAATTTCTTTGTAAGCCCCCAAAATTCCTTTCATTATACTTGAAAGAAAAACTAAATGATGATGATGCTTATCTTAAAATATATAATGAAGACGCTTTCACAAAAGTGACATTTCGATAAAATATGAAGACTAAATGCATAAACTACCTGTTAAAAAAGGTTTGTTTTAAAATGTTTCAACATTTACTGCTGCATTTATCAAAGTTTTGACGTAAAACAAAAACACATATATACAAACATATATAGAGAGCTTCATTTCTTATCATGTTTCAAATTGCCACACAAGTAATTTAACATAAATCTAAAATGACAGGTTTAACTCAGTTAGCAGAAACCTCTAATTAGCCGCATCCTGAACCCAATGACTCCACTAAAACATGTTATGAGAGCACAATCAAGAAAAGGGATTACACTCAAAGTCACAGGTGAGCTTTTCCTTGTCTTATAATTATTGTTTAACACGACAAATGTTTGAGAACAAACACTACTCACTAAGTTTGAACTCTTCCGTCTTTTCTCCATTCATCTTCAAATCACTGCTCATCTGCTCATCTTAAAGTCCACTGTTGCCTAAGAGGGACTGTGCTTTATATGACTCTGCCCCTTTCTTTTCCTTTTTTAATAGGGGTGAGTGTGTGGAAGGGGGAAGGTAAAGGTCACAAAGACATTTTGGCATTGTGTTGCAAAAAAAAAGATCCACTAAATAAARAGAAGCAGAGTCAATCAACACAGCAAATATCTGCTGCAAAATGTCAATAAAAGCCCCACAGAAGCTGAACAGTGTCTTTTCAAGAAAACAACGACACTTTTTAAAGTTTTCTGAYGCAACAAACAAACTCCAGGTTGAAGAATATTTATGAGACTTTTCTAAACTTCAGTGATGCAATCATTTATGGTTTGAAGTAACTGAGCGTGCACTTCACACTGATAAAAAAAAAGGTATTTTGCAACCTAAGCAGCCATAAGTCAACGTGTTGAAAAAAYGAGAAGTATAAAATGATGTTTGAGRTATTAGAAAGCTCTACCTTCCAGGATGTCTCCATCTTGTACATCTGTCATCGTGCTGCAGGACSAAGAGATGAATATCAGCCTCCCCTGCAAGAAAACACCAACTTTTATTTAATGGGAGCTAATAATGTCATTTTGTTCATTTATTTYTTGTTGTTGCATGTGAAACCAATGCTTAAATTCTTAAATTAAAGGCTATTTTGTYCCAAAACAAAAACCTAAACTAAATTTCAACATGACTGTGCACCTACTTTTTCCTAATTTCTTCCTAAAAAAAACCTTTTTTGCAAGTTGTAATAATGACTAAGCAACATGAAATTCAAGCAAAAGTCATCACATAAATGTCTTGAGTCCATCTCGAGATGCACAAGTTTCACTTCTGCTACACACATCCTTTCCCCTCGATCGAAAAGGGACACCGCTTCTTTAAATCAGCTGCTGCTCAACTCATCGTTGATAGCAGGAAACAAATAATAATAAAAAAAAAATCTTAGACAAGCAGAGCAGTTCAATTTTATAACACTGAGCGGATACGACACAAACCAAAGCACATGATGGTGCCATTGTGAGGATAAGGATGAGCTGAGGCAGCTTTTCCAGCAGAAATCCACTTCCTTCAGCTGAACAAGTGCTTTAGACAAATGATCTCAGCTTAATAAGTGACACATTTCTACACAGTTTCTGCAATAATTAATGAATAGCATAAAACAACTYTAATCATGGTTTCCTTACAGGGATACGATCCGGAAAAAAACTGCACCTTTTGAAAATAACTGCGTTAAAGTAGACATATGATGCTTTTAAATCCTTCTTTTTCACATGTAAGTCATTCATTTGGGGTCAATATAAACTGGAACTGTAATGCTTTGTTCTGAATTCCTTCTTATTGTAACTCCACAAGCCCCTCTTTCACCCCTTTTCTGAGGCGTGTCTCAGATCAACTCGTTTCGAGTCTGTCTCTTAATCCAGTCGTTTCACACACCCCCCTTCAGCTTCCAGGACAGTCTATTTTAGCTTGATAGAGGGGTTTGTGGTTGTCTAGCTGCGCAGAAATATTTTATTTACAAATGAATTAAAAGATGTCAACAAAAGAAGACGTCCATCCAGTCTTACATGTTGCAGCCAGAGTCTGACCCACAGCCAGAGGAGAGTGAAGATTGCATTTGGTAAGTTCAGACATTATTTAGAAATTCTGTCGCAAATACTGACGTATAGTTCAGAAAACATCATAGAAAACAGATAAAACTGAACGGGCTGAAAAGTARGACCCAAACAGAATATCAGATATCTYCGCAGCACTGGGAGATTAAATTCAAAATTTCTAAACTCCTACAAACTCCAAARACACAARAAAAAGCATTTAACAGCTGAAAAAGTGGATTTTGCATATGTTCCCTTAAAWGTGGCRATTTSCYTCTTTTGAAATTGGGTTCTGTAGAAAGGTTATYAACAATCAATATCTTACCTGTAAACAGCTCTTTGCATGATCTCAGTTTGGAGAAACAGTTTTAATTTAAACAAACTGACAAGCCAACAGCTCAGACGAGCCATTAGAAAGTCATCTGACATAATACATTTTATTTCTACAGTCTGGGCTTATCTTAAAAGCTCTTTATAAACAGCTTTCCACAGAACCRCACTTGAAAAGATGTGAACTATCCTTTTAAAGGTGGAACAACTTTTCCACTACTATAAAAAGGAAGTGCTAAGTTTAAATATATTCCAAAAATAAATATTATTTCAACCTTTTTGTATGATTAAACAAGTCATAACTCATGACTAAGGCTGAAATCATCAATTCAAATGGTGACATTAAGAAACAGAACAGCATATGTGTAGTTATAGGTGAAAATGCCATTAGAATGACACTTAGTGATTACTGGGCCACAGGAAACTTAAATTCTTTATAACTTAGTTACACCAAACTATTTTTCATGTGCTCCCATGTGACCACAGTCATCACACACTGTTACTAAAGACTGGAAAAAAATCAAGTATTCTGCCACAGTGTGGTATTCCTGTGCAACAGCAGCACTGTAAATAATGATCCTAAACTAAGGCTCATCTTTTACTTTGTATTCTGTTGACATTGTAATCCAGAGACCACCCCCCTCTCCGTGCTCCCAACACATCACCATGAAGGTAAAAAGTTGCCCGACTCTTTCTAATGCTGGCTTCCAATAATTTGTTRAGCTGCTGCCTCAGAACAAAGTTCAACACGAAGAGGTGTTTAATCTTGCCCTGCTAGCACCTAAAGTCCATTTGCACCACAAGCATCTGTTTGACAAATAAATCAATGCTGCTGATAGGAGGCTGTCTTTGCCCTGACACCACACTGAAGCTGTGCAGCTTTCTGTCCTTTCCCTTCCAACCCACAGCAATAATCAAGTTGTTCCTGTTCAGCTTCGCTACTCATAGATGCAGTTTTAGCATAGAGACACTTGTSACTTCGTCTTGCACTATTTTTGTCTAAATGCATTCTCCAATTGGTCTTCTTATAATCATGAGTAAAATTTGCTTATTACTCCTAAAAKGATTTCCCATCAGCCTGACTGGAAGACACCTGGCTCAAAATCAGCTTTATTTAGTCTACCATTTTTTAATCTTTTCATGTCTGACAAACTGGTATGCATTGTTCCTGGTCCAGCGTGACCTGGACTACTCTCGTGGATCGTGTTACCTTATCTGTGTGTCAACAACCATCTTGTCAAATTCTTTAAAGAGCAACATMTATGTGGAAGTTTAAGAAAGTCTAATGCAGCCACCTTTTAGCTAAAGACTGACCGTAACAGGCTAAAAATCTGTAAACAAGCTCTTCCAGTCAAGGCAGAAGGATGTAATCAGGGTTTTAGTTTCCTTTTCTGTTTAGATTAATTCAACGTTAAAGGAAAACTGCTTTAGCAAACTCTAAAATCTTTAAGAGTAAACGAGAAGTTACAAATACTCTAAATGCTGGTATAAATCCACTTTTTTTTAAAGTTGCAGAACAGGATGTCCTTGGATGAGGACACTCTCCATGTGACCTTCTAGTTTAACAATAGTACACCAAGAAAGATGAGCTTGCATCAATAAAAATGTTTCATTTTGACTTTACTAAATGTTCTAAACTTGGATTTACTAAGCTCACACTGTAATGTGACTGGTCTATTAGGACATTAGATCTCTTAGTCATTCATTCATCCAACTTCCCAAAAAGCCTCGGTGAACATGAATAAGACGTAATCTGCACAAAGCAGGTTTCACAGTATCACTTACATCTATGCCACCTCCCAAACTGACAAACTGCATGTGATGTCCCACCCCTCAAACTGGGACTCTTATAAATGGGAACGTAAATAGGTAAAGACATAAAAAAAGATTTGAAATGTTATGTCTGATTCTAACATGACAAATGCAAATATTTTCTTCCAAGTAGTTAACAGTGATATATGACAGAAAACTTACTATAAACCCAAATAAATCCTGTTATTTTCAAATCAAGTGGACAATTCTTCTGAATCACCAAACATAACAGCCTCTGTATAATCACCTCCATGATCAAATCTATTGTTCAATCTAGTTGATGGTCAAACAAGAGGTTGAAGAAGAGGAGGAGGAGGGGAGGGGGCAATTTGGGTATGAACAATTTCACTTAGCATTTTGTATCAGTATCAATGGTACAACCATAGATATAAAATGAGCCGTGACTTGTGCAAAACTCTGGAACATAGGGAAATAAATCATCTATTGTTCAAATTTCACTCAAATTATTATAGTAAAATAATGTATAAAAAGGTTAGACAAGAATATAGCAGCAGGCATTTTTTTAACAGTCTTAGTGTCAACAGTAGAAAACTATTTATATCCCTCTAGTAACATTTTAAGATTCCCTTACACTCTTGAGAGATCTGAATCAATTTTATAAACTAATACTTCAGTTTTTTTTGACAACTTGAAAGAGAAATAAATGAAGTTACAGTTTAATCTTTGAAGTGTTGAGTATAAACAAAGTCTGACCAGTGGGACGTTTCTAGCACAATATTATGTATTTCAAAGGTTCATAAGATGATGGATGTCTCGGGTTTGTTCYGGGATATTATGCATTATTTCAGAAAATTTAACCATTTTAAAGAAGCTGTTCAAAACTTTTTTTTACCAAATATTATAAAAATGTAGTTTTGTTAGCAATAAATTCTTTGTCATTATTTTTCATGCTAAAACAGTGTCAGTGTAATAGTTTAAGAAAATCCAAGCTGAATGTAAAAATGACAGCAGATAGTACTGTTTAGATTACCTAAAAATATGACTAGAAATGTCAGATAGGAAATTTGGCTTTAGAACAAAGCAATTATCAATATTTTAAAGGCTGTAAACTCAATAAAAAAAGCCATCATGGTGTAATAAAGAGTCCCACTGCGTGTATGGAGTCACAATCAAGACAAGCTAACTGTCTCGTTAGCAATGCAAACGCTACCCGTGACCTAAATAAGTAAAGGCTCTTACCTGTGTCAACTTTTTGGGAGGTCTGAACAATTGTTTTCGTGATGAATATTGAAGCTGCTTTTAAAATGACACCATTTGATACATAAAGATAGCTGAAACTGTTCAAGCTACAGCCTGCCAAAGTCGTGRGGCGCTGAGCGGCTTCAACGCACACTACGCATGCGCGTTATCCCTGTCCMGTTCTGATTGGTTGATTTGCTCGTCTTCCGTCAGAAGTGGGTCCGCTTTATGTATGTATGTGGATCTGCTCTATCTGCCGAAGAGCCTATCCAATACGCCTACAGGGTGTACGGCTCGCGTAGGTCGGAATGAAAATGAAGCGGTCCGTGTAGAGGGCATGAAGTTGGTTTCAATAATTTTCAGATGAATGTTGTTTGTTTGTTTGTTTGTTTGTTTGTTTGTTTGTTGTCACTTAACTTTGTACAAAACATGTGAAAAACTTTACATACTAGTAAAACAACAACTTCAAAAACTCTGAAATCCTGAAGAACAGGTAAACAAAACCACTTTAAAGATTACAAGAAAGCCTGGCTCCTTTAAATAACTTTGTCAAATTTACAAATATTCTTTATTGTATAAACCAAAAAGAGTAAATAGCTTTCACAACTAATATTTTTTATACAAAACACAACTTTATCCTTGATCATCTAAGATAAAAAAAAAAAAGTTAATAACCACGCAAATCGCGTTTAGCCTCTTCTCGCGATATTTCACAACTTCATCAAACAGGCTAGATGGTTGCTAAAAGGCTAAAGCTAGGCTAACTAGCTGCAACTTTGTGATATGTTGTTAAATGTAAACCAACTCTTTATGAAGGTGCCTCCTAAGTGATTTGATCATGGAGTTAAGAAATATCAAGGACCAGGTAGTAAACAACGCTTTTTCTGTGGTCTTAAAATAACACAAGAAAACTTATTCTAATGCTGGTCATGTTAGCTACACGACGCAGAATGTTTTCTACAAGTTTAACCACAAATTTCTTACCATGGGGAGAAAAATATGTCTTTTTAGACTCAATTGTTGCTGATAACGTTTAGTAATAAATCAAAAACCTAGCTTGCATTTCCCTTGTGAGACTGTTTCTTGCTTTCTGCACAAATCTGAGAAATCTAAAAGTGAACTGATTTAATTTACTTTCCTCATGTGTTCTTCACCTGCACTGCATCAAATTCTTCAGTCTCCACTGGTTCAGGCCATATTCAGCCAAAACGCTGAAGATGTGACGTTTTTGTTGGAGCACAATGAAGATGTCAATGCACAGGTACTGTCATTTAGATTTAAATGTATTGAACTTGGTTGAACATGGTTCAGTCGTCCCTCTTCTGTATGCTCCCTGCTGCAGGTGCTCTGAATGTCTGCAAGAAGCAAAGTCACATGAATGAATGTTTAAGTAAACTGTCTGTTTTTGATACTTAATGCAAAATGTCTGATAGAAACCACCAAACTGGATGCAGTCACATCAGAAGTTAAGGTATATTGTATACGTGGCTACTGTGGCTTTCAAGAAGCATTACAAGCATTTACCAATTGCCCACTAATACAAGGCTCACATTCATTGTTTAGTTGTCATAAGATAAATTTATGCCTGTACACCAGAATTTGACTCAAAGATAATGACACAAATATGGATGGTAGTTGAATACAGATATACAATGTAATGGCCACATTGTGTACCTGTACAATATTTTAACCCCACTCCTCAGTTCCACTAACTGAATTCATCTGAATAATGACAATGATGAAAAGGTGATCACTCCCTGAGTTTTTATTTGACACGAAACACTGAAATGTGTGGAAACAGAGCTTTAAAATAATTTACAGCACAACTATCTTAACATATGTGACTCATCACATCAAATTGGGGATTAAGTCTCATTTAGTCAAACTAAACTAAGCACATCTTCATCTTCCTACTACAGTTGAATACCTAACATGAGTGGTTATAGACATAAGGGTTGATTTCTCTTGCTAATTGAAATGACCCCTGGACAATGAGTCTAAATCTTATTTTTAACATTTTCTTATAACAACTTCTTTACATAATTTCAGAGCAGATACCTCAAACCATATTTGGATATTGTGATTTCCCAGCTGGTCCCAGCTGATAGCTTCTCTATCATGCAGGACAAGTAGCAAACATTTAGAGGTTTTCTGCTCAAAATCGTGTTATCTGTTGGCACGGCTTTAAAGAGTGCTTTAAAACATCTTTAGGATTATATTTCAGACCTTTTCTTTAAGGGACCCACAGATAAGATGCAAAATCTCTGCCAAATCTCACTACGCTGCATGTGACTTAATCCTCAGTGTGACGGGTCATGTATGATGCAATAATGGATACTAAGATAAACTATAAACACTAGAGGTAAACTATTAGTCAGTAGTCTTTACTACAGTAGTGCTCCCAGATAGTAAAAACAAGGTTTTTGCCACTCAAATGTTTAATTTGTATTTCCACTCTCTTGATATTTAGGACCAAGAACAAAGCACACCCCTTCATGCTGCTGCTTATTTGGGCAATGTTCACATTATGGAAATACTTATGAGTTCAGGTAAAACAAACAAACATTGAAGTTTTATCTTATCATAAATCTTGTGAATCTGTTGTAAAGCTTATTTCTGCTTTTACTACAGGTGCACATGTCAATGCCAAGGACCAGGGCATGCTTACACCTTTACATCGAGCAGCAGCTTCACGAAATGAAGTATATTTATATGTTATAAAACAAACTCACAATTGAGGGGTGACAACCAGATGTTTTTTTAGTTGGATTGCGTTTTTATCCTTACAGAAGGCTGTGGAGCTGCTGCTGAAGCACAAAGCAGAAGTCAATGCTCGGGACAAATTCTGGCAGAGCCCTTTACACATGGCGGCTGTGAACTGGGCCACAGGTTGTTCTGCAGCTCTGATCCCACATGTATGCAGTCTGGATGTTACTGACAGAGCAGGAAGGACGCCGTTACATCACGCAGCGCACAGCGGCCACACAGAGGTGACGTGAACAAGGCAGAAACCTGAACCAGCCTGAGTTTTCCTGACTACTAAAAACTTTGGATACTGCACCTTTATTCTTATTTTGAAGTTTTCTTTTAGACCTGTATGACCAAACGCAAAAGCAGAGCTACAAAGCTAGTTCACAACTTTTAAAAATGTGGTTGGTAATTTTATTTATTTTAACTTGATTTTGAGTTTTATATTGTTTTGTTAAAATCTAGAATATTTGTTGTTTCACACATTGGGCCTCATGCAAGAACCGTTCGTACGCACAGATTTGTTCTTAAATAGWGCGTACGAGTGATTTAGGAGAATTTGTGGCATTCACCAATGTTTTCGTATTCTA
>NW_013953357.1:40905-65067 GCF_001266775.1 Austrofundulus limnaeus
TGTTCGTACGAACCCTTTGTACGAACAAAAGTAAGAGAAATTTAGGATAAGAATACAAACACGTTCTTGCATGAGGCCCATTGATTGCATTTATTATCAGACTAAGCAGAAAGCATTTAGAGACACTGTAGTTACTTTCAAAGATAATGCTGAACAAACATTTAATCTATTGTGTTTGTACAGATGGTGAACTTGTTCCTGCGTAAAGGGGCCAGTTCAAACGCCAAAGATAAGAAGGAAAGACAACCACTTCACTGGGCTGCACACCTCGGTGGGTAGTGTTTCSTCTTCACCTTTATGTTTTATTTATCCAATCCAACTTTATTTGTGAAGCACTTTTTGCACCGTAGTAGACCAAAGTGTTGTACAGAATCAACATTCTAACAGCTCATACAAAAACAAACTCAATCAAAATTAAAGGGGCAATATTATGTGTTTCTCAGGCATATATTAAATACTATACCATAATAAAGTATCTATGTCACCTTTTAGTTGTTATTAAAATGCTGTTTTTCTGTTTAAATAGAAAATAAACTTATCTTCTCATCACTTCCTCTTCTAAATGCCTTGAAAATGGCCTCTGTCTCTTTAAGAACCACCTTCCGCTTCTGTCCCGGGTCGCGCGTGTGCTATGATGCAGTTTACTTGGCATCTGAAAATACATTTCCTCAAAGGTGTTTTTAACCTGAAAAGAGCTTCACTGAGTGAGAAGTAGTGGAGCTCAGTAGAGGTGGGTGGATCGATACTAATATCGATAATATAAATATCAACGCTGGTATTGATATTGAACAATACTCGTGTAAAAAGATCGATACTCAAGCTTTGTTCTTACCCACACACTGACTGCTGCACATGCAGATCTTTCAAAGTCTACTCTCTGTCTGTAGTGCTGCAGCACCTCCCCATCTTTTGTTGTTGCACTGTCCCGTGGCTCAGCGGCACTAGCCAAACAGCTAAGCAGGCAGGCTGGCTGGCCCACCCACTCAGCGTTCTCACCGAGCCCTCTACCCCAGGAGATTTTGTTTTAAATTGTGTTGAGTGATATTTTTTAGTCTGTCCCAGGGGCGTTTCTGGTCCCAAAAGGCGTTTCTGGTCCCCACCTGTCGTTTTGCTCCTCAGCATGGCTTCCTAAAAACACTGCAGGATTTCTCAAACATGCATGAACGAGTCAGAGCAAGGCTTTGGGCATGTTTTATATGAGAGTATAACATTTATAACATGATATAAAATTCAAAAAGTTGATTTTACATGATATTGCCCCTTTAAGAAAATAATAAACAAACACAGAAAAATAAAAGGAAAAAAACAATAAAATGCCTAAAACCTAATTAAAAATCTACAATAAAAACAAGATAATTTCTACAAAAAATAAAATCTAGTATAAATGGGCAATGCAACCCCTCACACAGTGTCTAAAGCCAAAGAAAACAAGTGGTTTTTAAGACGAGTTTTAAAAACAGCCAGTGAAGACGACTGTCTAAGTAGGAGAGGTAGCTCGTTCCAAAGTTTAGGAGCTGCTACAGCAAAAGATCGATCRCCCCTGAGTTTGAGTCTGGTTTTAGGGACAGTTGATCAGCTGATCTGAAGGGAGCGGGAGGGATTATAGGGGTGCAGCAGGTCAGACAGGTATGAGGGGGCGAGGCCATTCAAAGATTTAAAAACAAATAAAAGTATTTTAAAATGGCTCCCAAAAGGCACAGGCAGCCAGCAGAGTGAAGCTAAAATGGGGGAAATGTGCTCATATTTACGTGTGCCAGTTAAAAGCCTCGCTGCAGCATGTTGAACCCTCGTCAGTCGGGCAATGGAGGACCCATTAACCCCCAGATAAAGTGCATTACAGTAATCCAGCTGGGTGGTGATAAAGGCATGGATTACTGTCTCAAAATATCTATTTTTTTATTTTATTATAAAAAGAATTTTTACTATAAAAAGAATAAAAAGTAACATTGTGAAAATACTGAAGTTTTCCTCTGTCTCAAGAATAGAGGATTAGTAAATATTCTTAGGGAATAAAATAAATCCTACATATGTGCTTTATTTTGTGTTTTTGTGATGATCGTTTAATCAGGTCACTTGGACATCGTGAAGCTGCTGGTGTCTCACAGTGGGGACATGATGTGCAAGGACAAGCGGGGTTACACTCCACTTCACGTTGCTGCTGCGAGCGGACAGTTAGACGTGGTCAAGTTTCTGTTGAGACTGAAGGTGGAGGTAAAGTAGCCGTGGCTTGGTCTGAAAATGAATTTAATGTATTTTCTGTTATATCTTCTTTACGAGAAACAACTAACTTTATCTAGTGGTAGTATGGCAGTTTGTGTTAGAAAGGATCCACTCTTGTCCAACACAAAGCTGTGTAATCATTTCTTAAAGATGGACAGAGACCCTTTTTTATAGGCAGTCAATCAATCCAAGTTTAAGTTCTACTTATAAAGTTGTGTATCATTCTCTTAGTGTTGCCCAATGAGAGAAATGGCCTCACTATGGAAATATTTTTGTAAAAAGCTTTTTTTGGTACTGACCATATATGTTGAAAGAAAATAGTCGTTATTGCACGTTTGTTATCAGGATGCGTGTGAAATCATATGAGAATGTGCAAATATAATGTGAGTGTGAGAGTAAACCATACAGAAACCCAGAGAGCTCTCGCAGATAACATGTTTAATGCAGACCAGGAATCAGACCGAAACAAGGAAGTGACAGAGGTTATAACATCTGCTTCAGGGCATGACTTCGCCTATATTAATTACGTCATCGGTCAGGAGGGGGTCCCTATCATTTTGGTCAGAGCCATGCCCACAAACAATTTAAAAACCTATCCTAATGATTTTAAAAATACAAATATGTTTTATATATCCCAGGCATGTAGCTAATAAAATAGACTCATCCAGTGAATTGTAAATCACATTTATCAGTCATTACACTTCTACCATAAAACAAACTATACTGTGTGTGGTGTGATTATAATCAGTGCACTACCTAAACCCTGATAATTCCTTCAACTCCCTCTCTTCACATGACCAAACTGTCARGTGAACATTAAGGAAATTATTAGTCAAAAGCCCTGTATGTACGCAATAAGGCACTTTATGTGTGCAATTAATCTAAGCGTAACAGCACAAATTGGAAAAAACTAACATACCACCCCAGATTAAGTTTAAAAATGATTCATTTATTCCACCCCGACAATAAAACATAAAAATACAACCTGAACTACCATTAAATCCTAATCAGGTCAGCTGTGTATTTTGTAATTATTGTAATTATTATCATTGCACCACCTAAACCCCGATAATTCCTTCACTGTGGTTTTAAATTAAAATGTGTGTCCATTGAAGTTGGGACATTGTGTAAAACATAAATAAAAACAGAATATGATGATTTGCAAATCCTCTTCAACATTTATTCTGTTAATACTAAAGGATAAACTTTATTTTTTGCAAATATTCACTCATTTTGTTTAGAATTGGGGTTTTATGAAATCTAGGTTTCTTGATGTTTTTATCCAAAATAGTAAATCTGTATTTCAAATTATTTTTTTGCATCTTTGAGTGAAGATGTTCTMTTCGTTCTTTCTGCCTCTCAGACTGATGAACCCAACATTTTTGGGAACACTGCACTCCACATGGCCTGTCACACAGGACAAGACCTGGTCGCCACTGAGTTATTGAACTGCAGAGCCAGTATAAACCAGCCCAACCATCATGGTGACACGCCGCTGCACCTGGCCGCCGCCTCCTCCAGCGGCGCCTTGTGTCTTGAGSTGCTCGTCCACCACGGTGCTGACGTCAACAAGCAGGTACCGTTTCTGTTGGAGGGAGTTGGACAAAATATGCAACTAGAAAATCTTTTAAACCCATTTTCTTCACAGAATAAAGAAGGAAAGAGCCCTTTACACATGGCTGCAATGCACGGATGCTTCACAGGCTCCCAGGTTCTGATCCAAAGAGGTGACGTTCTATAAATCACAATCACAACGGTAGCAAGGTGAAAAAAACTGCAAACTTAAAATGTAGATTGAACACGACTTCCTGGCTTTATGTAGGTGGGGAGATCGACTGTGTCGACATATATGGAAACACTCCACTTCACGTCGCTGCCAGATACGGTCAGGAGTTACTGGTCAGTCTTCTGCTGGCACACGGTGCTGACAGAGGCAGGTGAGTCTGTTTGAGGGTCACACCTTTCATGAGAAGTGTAAAATGGATGGAAACTGGTTTATGTTTAATTAGATAAAAAAAGTTTTGACGGATCCTGTTGTTTCTGCTTCTGATATAAAATTGTTTCCCCACAAATCAGATCTGCYCTAAAGTAAAGCATGTTATGATCTGTACAGACAGGGCGTTCATGGGATGCTTCCACTGCATTTGGCTGCTCTCTATTGTTTTCCTGAATGTTGTCACATGTTACTTTCTAASGGTAAGAAGCCTTTTGACTCTGTTCAACTCTGCTGTATTATATCTGAGGCACTAACACAACTCAAGCATGCTGCTGTGTTTTTTCCACTCAGGCCAGTTTTACAACATTGTGCCAGCTCCGGCAGCTGAGCAAACCCAAACAGACTTTGACATAAACACGTCTGACGATCATGGCAGGACCTGCCTGCATGCAGCTGCTTCTGGAGGGTGAGTGACAAACTCACATTTATTGGGCCTCATGCAAGAACCGTTCGTACGCACAGATTTGTTCTTAGGTTGTGCGTACGAGTGATTTAGGAGAATTTGTGGCATTCACCAATGTTTCTCGTACTTTTAAGATTTTTTTCAGATATGAACAAAATTCACGAGTGGTCCAGACCTGTCGTATATTTTACGAGCAGTCAGTCTGCTGTTATCCAGACGGATTTTCTTCATTAATAACTTTATATTTCATTAGTTTGAAGATATTTTGAGTTGAAAATAAATCACACTCCATAATTATGTTGACAAGAGTCTATTCTGTTTGWATTAGAATTATAATTTTAAATGTAATAATGTAGARTAACGACATACTGTATATTGGTTAAATTAAAATAAATTGGCTATTAATCTTGTTGTATAGCAATAAAGCACTACAATATTAATATGAAGTTAATTGAAGTTTTGAGACATTTTAAAATGCTTTTTGTCAGAAATGCATCTGACACTTGAAACGGTCGGTGGGGTGGGGGTTGCGGTGCACGACGGCTCTTCGGAAGTTAAACCTAT
Source organism: Austrofundulus limnaeus (assembly GCF_001266775.1). Taxonomy (NCBI): domain Eukaryota; kingdom Metazoa; phylum Chordata; class Actinopteri; order Cyprinodontiformes; family Rivulidae; genus Austrofundulus; species Austrofundulus limnaeus. Next base: position 46,089 of record NW_013953357.1, read on the forward strand.
GTATCACAGTTGTTTACACTGAAATTAAAAATATTTGACCAAAGAAAAACTGGAGCAGGACTACAGAGATATGAATATGATTTATAATTTTTTGTTTCTGTGACCGTAACGACCCACAGGAGACACAACATTAACAACAGTCGTCATTTCATTCCTTGGCTTTAAAGCAGCTCCTTTAATTCCACAGCTGACGCTGCTAAAAATTACTTTTTTTTGTGGATCTCCGAGAGCAGAACTTCAGTCACCGAACTCGTAAAGTTTTTCTTTTTTACTTTGCAATGTCATTTTCATGAACGGACACTTCCTGGTATGTGTGGCAGGAAACGTTACGTTATATGCTGTTTTTGGTGTGGTAGATTATTCTAATCACCTCTCCTCGTGCGCAAGCACCTGATACGCATGCATCATGTTTTACGCAGCTCATTTACACACTTTTCCTGAAGATAGAAGAGTTTGTTGAATCTGACGTGACATGTTTGTACGAGCAAAAGTAAGAGAAATTTAGGATAAGAATACAAACATGTTCTTGCAAGAGGCCCATTGATTTTACCTCTTCTTTTTCTAAAACCAACAATTTTGATTTGATCATTTTAATTATGGTAATCTGCAGAATGTACAGGTTGATTATTAACTCAGATTACCTTTTTGTTTTGCAGAAATGTTGAGTGTCTCAATTTGCTCTTAAATAGTGYCGCTGAACTGGATTTAAAGGACAATTTGGGAAGGTAGGCTGTGTTTGAACATCTACTTGTTTTTATTATTATTWTTTTTTTACTTCCTAATGTGATATCCTCTGTTTTCCGTCCAGATCTCCTCTTCACTACGCTGCAGCCAACGGGAACAGCCAGTGCACCATTTCRCTGGTGAGAGCCGGAGCGGAGGTCAATGAGGCGGACCTGACAGGCTGCAGCCCTCTGCACTACGCCGCTGCTTCACACACCTTCTGTCGGTGAGGGCTTTTGTCCTCATTTGAACTCTTTACAGGTTTTAATTAATAACAAGATGTGGGCCTGGTTTTAATTCAAATGTTGTGTTTTTCCTCAATAGAGAGGGAGCAAACTATGAAACAAACCTCAGCATGGAAAAGGAACACGAAGCCTTTCTGTAKGTCATCTTTACAAATAATATTACCTTTTATTTTTATACAAACCTTCTGAACTTTAGCAATGATGTCTTTTTTTAGCTCCCTCTTTTGTTGAAGTAAAAYGTGCTTTTAGACAGCATAAATACACACAAAGCTTATTTCCAAGAGACGACAAAATTGAGCAATAGGTGTATTTAATTAATAAAATGGGTTTTTGTCTTTCTGTGAATTCAGGTGTTTGGACTATTTGCTGGACAACGGGGCAAACCCAACGTTGAAGAACAGTCGGGGTTACAGTGCTGTTCACTACGCAGCAGCCTACGGGAACAAACAGCATCTAGAACTGGTCAGTTTTCTAATGYCCTCTCTGGCGTTTACGTCGATGTCGTACTCACCCAGGCTGAAGCTCATTAAGGCTCTTTTATTTCTGCAGCTTTTGGAAATTTCTTTTAATTGCCTCGAAGAGGTTGAAAGTAATATTCCTGTCAGTCCTCTGCACTTAGCCGTGAGTAATGAACAAAAAAAAAAGGGAAAAAAAAAACAAGCTTCGATGTAAAACTTCACTCTGGATTTCACACCTGCAGGCGTATTATGGCCACTGTGAGGCGCTGCATTTACTGTGTGAGACGTTGGTGAGTCTGGACGTGCGGGACGTCAAGGGTCAAACTGCGCTCCACCTGGCCGCTCGCAGAGGGTTTTCTAAATGTGTGGAGGTTCTGCTGCAGCATCAAGCCTCCTACTCACTGAAGGAGCACAGGCACAGGTGGACGGCTCTGCACGCTGCAGGTGGGTCTCCAGTTYTGCTGCTTCTGCTCTCGTATGATGTTTACTTTTTTTATTCTGTTTGACATCTTTTGTTAAATYTTCGCATCTCATCATTTTTTAAGGGGGATTTATCATCCAAAATCRCCTTTTTTTACAGCCGTTAAAAACATTTTTGTTGTTTACTTGAAGTCTCTAGGAGTGCAGAAAAGTTGAATTTAGTCTSTCCTGGTGCTGTGCAGATATCTTTATAGTCTGTTTGGGTCATATTTTTCAACCCATTCAGTTTTTTTTATTTCCTATGGTGTTTTCTGGCTGCATAAAAGCAAGTTGATCTGAGACAAACCTCAGAAAAGGGGTGAAAGAGGGGCTTGTGGAGTTACATTAAAGGGATCCCTGATTAGTTGTAACATTAGACTTTATTTAATAAACATATATTTTAACTGTAAAATAAAGACTGTAAAAATACTGTAGGATGTTCGGTTTTTATCATTTTTAAACTAAAAGTTTAAAAATGTATTTTAACACGGACTAAGCCATTTTATTTACACACAAAGCATTCTGGGTAAATGATGATGTGGCTAGGTCATCGGTGCGAGGCTGCTAGCGAGCTATATCCACCCTGAAGGTTAATCTTGGACAATATCTGATGATCGGCTCTTTTAAATAAAACCAGAGAGCGTTGACAGAGAGGAGAAGGTAGAAATGACTCAGCCTGTAACTGAAAAAATGGATGGAGGACCTCAGTTTAGCTTGTTAGTTTGTCGCGATAGCGCTGAGTTAATACGTATAAGGCAGTATAGCGCTAGCGCAAAGGCTTAACAGGCTAAGCTGAGGTTCTTCTTCCATGAAGCAGCTCTGTTGTCCTCCATCTATATTTTCAGTTCCAGGCTGAGTCATTTCTACCTTCTCCTCTCTGTCAACGCTCTCTGGTTTCATTTAAGAGTCGATCATCAGATATTGTCCAAGATTAACCTTCAGGGTGGATATAGCTCGCTAGCAGCCTCGCACCGAGGACCTATCCATGTCATCATTTACCCAGAATGCTTTGTGTGTAAATAAAATGGCTATGTCTGTGTTAAAATATATTTTTAAAAATTTACAAAACTGAGCATCCTACAGTATTTTTACAGTCTTTATTTTACAGTTAAAATATATGTTTATCAAATAAAATCTAATGTTACAACTAATCATGGATCACTTTAAGGAAGAATTCAGATCAAAGCGTTYCAGTTCCACTTTATATAGACCCCAGCTGAATGATTTAAATATGAAAAAGAATGGTTTAAAAGCACAATATACTTTTAATTATTGTTTGTTTTCCTGCTCAATCAGCTGCGGAGGGACAAGTGGACTGTTTGCTTTTGTTGGTCAACAAGGAGCACAGTGTGGACATCATTGACAGTCCGGACACACGGGGACAGTGAGTGGAGTCTGACTTCTCTGATTACAATATTTTCTCTGATAAAAAAGTGAAACCCCTTCAGTATATATTTAACTTATTCTTCGGTTAATCCAAATCCATCTGATTGCACTATCATCATTTTTATTTCATTTTTGCTGAGAAAATGATGTTTGAAATTTAAAACTGTCTTWCTGTTGTAAAATCTAATTTTAAAGCACCAACTTGAATTTACAAAAACTAATTTAATAATGACAGTTTAATGATGAGAAAAAGCTGTGGAGATGTATTTATTCAAAACAGATGTTTTCTTGACTCAAAGACAAAATAATCAAATTATAATAACTGCAAATAAAGTTTAAACCAGGTGTCCAGACACATCCTGCATGTTTCAGAGGTTTCTCTGCTCCAAAACACCTGATTTGAACGGACGGCTGATTAACTGCAGAACATGAAGAGGTAATCCAATCAGTGGATCAGGTGTGTTGGAGCAGAGAAACAAGTCAAACTTTCAGGACAGCGGCCCTCGAMGACCAGGATTGACCGGTTAAAATGATAACTTCTCTCCATGTTTCAGGACGGCTCTCATGCTCGCTGCTTTGGGACGTCACACCGACTGCGTCTACATCCTCCTGGAGAAAAACGCCAACGTCGATGCTGCAGATAAACACGGTTTTACTGCCCTGCACAGAGCCGTGAGTGTGTCACACTTTACTTTTCAATCCAACCTAACYTTTTCAGAAAGCTGTTTGTTTTGTCCTGATATGAAAGTTCCTCCTCTTGTRCTGCAGGCGATGTTGGGCAGTGAGGACTGCGTGTCCGCTCTGTTGGAACACGGCGCCTCCGTCCTGTGCAGAGACTCTCAGGGAAAGACGCCGCTCCACCTCGCAGCCGCCTGCGGCCACACCAAGCTGCTCCACACTTTACTGAAGGCTGCGAGGAAAGCCGACCCTCTGGACTCCTTGTTGGACTTCCGGGGCTTCACACCCACACACTGGGCTGCGTACCACGGTGAACACTGATTTTCATTTTTCTCAACAAAACCAGCTGGTTTCAGCGAAAACTACAGGAAAACTAACCGTAGGATTGTAGTTAAATAATGTCAAATCATTTGTCTGCTTGTTGGTTTCCTCAGGACATGAAGGTTGTTTACAAGTTTTGCTTGAAAACAAACTTTTTAGCAACCGGGAAGGAAATCTTTTCACTCCARTGCACTGCGCTTTGTGAGTATCAGATTATGAAGAATAACCTAAGCCCAGTGTGCACACGTTAATTGGACTGTTATTATGGTTTTAGAGTTGTTGTTTTTGTCTTTGCTTCATATGTCTTTGCTTCATATGCAGAATCAGTGGACATGATGCTGCTGCTGAGCTTCTAGTGAAGACCATCGGTCCTCAGATTGTCCATGTTAGTGATGCCAAAGGAAGGTGGGTTCAGTTTTTCACAGCAAATCGGCTTCATGTAACACTACAAGTATGATTTAAAGATGCTAGATTATGGATTATTCTTCAGCTTATTTTAGACAAGTACTGACAATAAACTTAAATCATTTTTTTAGAGTTCTTGTTGCTCAATATGTTTTTTGGTTTCCTACAAGGATTGTAAATTTACAGACAAAAACAGTCAAAGAAACAGATTACATTTTTCAGGCTTTTATTTTGAATTTCTYTATAAATTTCAAAGTGCAAACATAATAAAATGTAAAAGGAGTTAAATCTGTTTAAAATTGTTGTGTTTCACTGCGCAGGAAGCCGCTGCACGCAGCAGCTTATTCAGGGAGTGTGGCTGGGCTCCAGCTGGTCCTGGTCCGGGGAGCAGAACTCAACAGTGTGGATCAGTTCGGTTGTTCTGCTCTCATGGTCGCAGCGGGCTGTGGACAGACTGCAAGTGTTGGTACGTGACTGAAATTATCTGAGGCCGGCGTCTTGATGTTCCTCACTGTGTTCACCACACCTTAAAGCACAGAAAACGTTTTACTTTTGCTCCTTTCTTCATTGCAGAGTTTTTGCTGCACAAGACGAAGCCAGACCTGAGCCTGGTGGATGTTAATAACAACACAGCACTTCACTTAGCCTGCAGCAAGGTCTCACACACACAAACACACACTGGATGCTTGCAGTGGCACGTAAAARTTTGCATGAATGCATCAGAAGAGAGTGTTAAGTTAAGCCAAAAGCTGTGTAAAATGTACAAATTTAGTGTTTTGACTGTTTTCAAGTATAAAGTTTTTATTTATTTTTTTGTTACAGTTTAAATTGTTAAAGAATTTAGAGCAACTTTCTTTGGACTCATAAACAACATGATTTTAATCTGCAGGGTCATGAGATGTGTGCTCTGCTGATCTTAACAGAGATCACAGATTCCTCCCTCATCGATGCAAGAAACAGTTCTCTCCAGATGTGAGTRGTCTCTGTGCAAAAGTCTTAAACCCTCCCTTGCTTCTTAGAGCCAGACTTTCTGGTGATCTTTCAAATCGGTCTTGATCGTTCTTCAGTTATTTAACAAAGAACTTTTAACTAATCCTAAAAAAATGTAAACATGTTGTACAATATCCTATCTGACTGTGTGAAAAGGTAGTCAAGTTTTAAAGAAGGACTTAGTAATACCATTAGAAAAACAGTCTGGCTGCTTAAAAAAACAAGATAACATAGAGACAGTACTGCAGTAAGCCGGTTAAAAAGATCTGTCATCAAAACATAGGAATATTTTTTWATGAAACTATGTTGGTGTAACTGTAAATCTTTAACTGCGGTTTTGAAGTCTTTGCAGTCCTTTGTTCAGACTGTTTGTTGTCATGCAGGCCCCTTCACATTGCAGCAAGAAAAGGCTTGGCCACAGTGGTGCAGGTCTTACTGAGCCGAGGGGCAGCGGTCATGGCTGTGGACGAGGACGGTAAGCGTCAGTGTTAAAATCATGCTCGTTGATCAGACATCAGTGACCTCAAACTGGACGATTTAACATTTTCCGTCCTCTGCAGGTCACACACCAGCTCTGGCCTGCGCCTCCAACAAAAATGTGGCGGATTGCCTGGCCCTGATCCTCTCCACCATGAGGCCTTTCCCTCCCAGAGAGGCCGAGACCACCACAGCTTCTCACTTCAGCCCCGTGCTGAAGAACTGCGGCATCGCCTCTGCCTGCAAGTCCAACGGCAACTTGTGTCACGCCTGAGCTAAAGACTGTCTGTGTGGAGGAGTGAAGCTTGATCAGAATTTAGCCTCTTAAATCTAGTCTTACACGTGGCTAAAATGAGCAGATCTTTCAGATAATGTTTCTGCCATGAGTTATGAAGTATTTATCTTTAGAAATGAATGAAGTTATAATGTGAGCACACTACACAAAGCTTACTTGAACCAGGTCCAAAGTCAGTATTAGCATTTGTAAAAGCTTTTTAAAGGTGAGTTTAGAGATTCTTTTGAACCTGAGCTCCTTTTCTCCTTGTTAAGATGTAAATTATTTGTTGCTTGACAAGAGTTGACGTCCCAACACTAAATAACACCAGGTAGTGTGTCAATTAAAAAACAGCCTGTTATTGGAGATGCCTTCATGGAAAATATGCAAGTCTTTTTAGAACAACTCAGGGTAAATTCATATCCTGTTACTCAGTATTTGCATTCTTTGACAACATGCCAGGTCTGATTTTTAACTTTTCTATTATTTAGATGTACAACCAAACTTAGATGGTCTTCCATACATATGAGCCAAAGTATACCAACACGGAAACATGAAGAAACTAGCGTTTTTGAAGGGAATGCATATCGCATTCTAGATAAAAATCTTGTGCAGTTTGTTAGCACTCAGGATAAGTGTTGGGGATGGATGGCTCTCGGCTACTACCACGCACGGTTTTAGTTTAGTAGCTGTAAAATTGGCTGAATTATAGTCTCTGTTGTGTTTGCTAAAGTTGATCAGCTGCAGCTGCTGTCTTGACTCAGGTTGACTCCAGAAGTTAATCAGTTGCAGATGTATATCCAGTGATTACTTTCTGAGAGTTCTATTAAAATCCATCCTGTGTTTCATGAGATATTTTGCTAACAGACATATAAACACAATTGGGCGACTTGATTGTTCGCCTTTCATGAAATTGGGTGACATTTAGGAAGAACAAGAAAATATTTTCACTTTTGGAACATTTTCCTCCAAGAGAGGAAAATCTCTCAGTCCAGGTTCAGTTGTAGAGATTTTAGTTCTCTCAGCTTCTCACGCCTTCCATACCAGAGGGGGGAAACGCTCATGTTGAAAAAACAAAACACCAAACCCCTTTGTCAGAATCTGTGCAAGCATGTTTGATGTGACTTTAACTTCAGACTGCCTCTAAGTATACTGATTTTAAATTATCTAAAAGATGCTGCAAACATTTATGCAACTATGACTATTTTCGTATCTTGCCTTGTGTATAGCAAACACTGCACTAATATGATAAATCTTATTCAGTAATAAGTTTTACGTTTGAGTTTCTAAGCCACAGACGTTGCTATAGCTTTATTCATATGAAGGGCTTTTTGTATTTATATAAATCTTGAAAAGAAGCTACACATTTTATATATAAAGATAGATTTTATATCTCTCTAAAGGTGAAATGACAAACACATTTTTAGGTTCATGTTAGATGCTTAAATGAGTATTTCAGATTAAATAAAGGTTGTGGAAAGTTTATAAACAGTATCTTACCTGTTGTAGATGGCTCTTCATAGCTTTGTTTTAGAAATTTGAAACTTTTCTTGCTGCCTATATATATTTTTTCTAATAATTAACCCACTAAATATGTTTTTTTTAATTAATCTAAACTACAGGTTCCAAGAACCTGGAGTATTTTTTATTTTGTTTGTACTTTATTGTGATAAAGCATAAAGTGAGAAATTGTGAAATTACTCATTAAAAAAACGAATTGTTTATAATGATGTAGTTAAAAATGGCTATGTCTATAGACTCAGTTAAAAAGTTAGTTGTTTTTAGCATTCAATTATTTGTACAATAGGATGCAAAATACTGTCGCTTTAAAACACTAGCAACAAAATTAACTTCATTATAGTTTATTTAGTTGAACTGTCTTCTGTAGCAGTCACCAAAGCAGTTTATTATGTCCATTACACACTGCTAAACAAAGCAAAAAATTCAGAAATAATGTTTGTCTGCAGAAACTTCTCAGTGTTTTATATGAACATGTGGGTTTTTATGCATCYTGCTGAGATTCTTTGTTGTTTAAATGTGGTTGGAACCCACATGACAAAAAAAATCAAGACTGACAATTTTGTATTGTTTTTTAAGTTTTATAAATGAGCTGAGGCACACAAGTGGCTGTAAAGTATTTCTCTCTTGTTATTTGTCTCAGATCACTTGTCCGCAGCTCCTTTGTTACGCCCCATTTTTTGCTGACATTACACCACTTGAGTTAGTCCTGAAGGGCCTGAAATGTTACTATAGTAAATTCTTAAGATTATCCTGTTAAAACAAAACTCTGACACTATCATTGTATGTTTTTTTTTTGTTTGTTTCTTTTAACTGGTGCACACCAAACCCCCACCACAGTTTGCCTTTAGGAAGTTTTATATTTATTTGATTAAACTTTGAAACATGTCTACAAGTAATTTGTTGAATTTCTTAATGAAAGGTGTGCTGTGTGAACTATAAGCAAATATTTAAGTATAAAGTATAATTGGTGATTAAATAGTAGCACAAAACAGTAACTTAACATATTACATTATAAATATACTAAATGTAAACTTGTCCTCTAAATATATTAATTCTTATACAGTAGATATGTACTGTATAAAGCAGAGGTTCTCAAACTGGTGTCCCAGGAACCCCAGGGGTCCACGAGAGGTATCTTGGGGGTCCTCAAAAAATTTCACTAAATTGTTAATTTGGTTTTTATTTTTAAAAATGCATGGAGAACAATGAACTAATAAACACAAAAAAATGTAATAAAATATATATTCCCATGGCATTTAGGGGTTGAAATGACAGTAAATTATCTTTTAAAACAGCATGGGGTTTATGAGGGGGTCCCTGGAATTTTTTTCGCCCTTGTAAGGGGTCCCCAGACCCAAATGGCTTGAGAACCCCTGGTATAAAGGCTTTATGAATGTGATGTATATACACAGACCTTACCGCTAGGTGGCGGTACTGCACCATGCTGTTATTACCTAACAACCACAATAATCGTCCAAGAAGAAGAACTGACTCAAAGTCGCGAGTCACAAAAATGGCGAACGTGGTGCTGGAGTTCAAGTCGTCTGCCGGTGACTCGGAGCCACAGAGTCGCCCTGTCCTGATTCTGGGGCAACAGACGAACCTCCAACAATTAAACTGGAGTCAAGTCAAAGGAAAACTGCAGCCGGTCGTTAACAAAGAGGTAAATTACAATGACAGTCGTTATAACGAGTGATAGCGAGTGTTAGCGTCACGCGCTAACCAAATGGCAGTAAAAGCTAGCGCAGCTTATGGAGACAATAAAGTTATTTGCGGAAGATCAAAATCATTTTGATTCTAACTTCACCAAAGAAAGTAACTCCAAAGATTTAAAACTGGTATCTGTCTTTAGTTTAAGTTGTTCGGCTTAAAGAGATGTCCTGTAATGGTTTTTGTTTAATTGTTTAGCTAATTGATTTTTTAGACACTGACTGGGTCACTCACACTGTTGAGGTCAAACTGATTGATTCTGGGTTTGAGGACTGCAAAATTTACCTGATCAGAATGCGACAATTATTTTTGGAAAAGTCTTGAGATCAGACCCAGACAAAATCACATTAATACACAGGACTCTTTCGTTTAAATTTAAATTTTGATACAAACAAAATCCAGGAGTGACCCTGAAAGCTCAATTACTCTGGTTTTCTCTGAACGCTGTTGTTTAGGCGTTAAACAGTCTCCCCTGAAATTCATAATTAGACATTTGATTTTTTTACTGAGTAAATACAGACTTAGGTGATTAATAGTGGGTATAAATGCACTGAAGTCACATTAGTTGTAGAAGAGATTGTAATTTACTCTGACGGCCACAGAAGAGCTAATATGTTCAAATAGTTTCCTGCAACACTGGTTGTTGATGTCTGCTCTGAAATAATATCTTGTCCAGTTGTAGAGGTACACTTTAGGAATTACAAACTGTGATGGTTGTGCAGCTCTGGCATGCATCCATAAAAAGACTTAAGAGAGTGAGTGGTGAAGGCCAGGGAGAGCTCCGTTATTAAAGAAGCTTTTGCAGGGCTTTTCGACACTGTGAGGAAAATTAAACGTTGTTTTATTTTTGAACAAACTCCTTTTATATTGGTTGTTTACCTTCTTGCCGAGATCCAGACAACTCATGTGAACAGCTCATACTGTTGTCGGTTTTCTTGTCATTGCACATTAGGAATATCACGTTTAATATCTGTGTCCATCTCAAAGCTTATCCAACTCCAGAAAACTGCATAGACAATGTAATAAAAACAAATCATAAACCTAGTCTTAAAAATCATAAAAGTCAAATCATAAACCCAAAGTAAAAATGCAAATGACTTGACAGACAGAGGCTCTTGATTACTTTTAAGCGGTTTTCAATTTAATGGATAACACACGTGATCTACTAGCCTCTTTAGTAAAGGTTACAAACTTATAAGGCTTTAGTTTCTTTTAAGAAAATCAGAAATTTCATGGGTTTATTTTATCTTTTCTTCAGATCTGGCAGGCGGCTCTCAGTTCTCTGAACCCAAACCCTACGGATAGCTGCCCCCTTTACCTGAACCAGGCTGTGGTGGCTGCTCTCCCTTCACGAGTCAGCAGGCACAACAGTCCTTCCTCTGCCCACTTTGTGTCTCGTCTGATCCGATCCTGCCTCTCTGGAGGGAACAACCGCAGCATTGTGGTCAGTATCGTCTTCAGAATTTTATTTTAGAAATTGCTCTTACTCCTTTTTTTCCCCTCTTTCTAGAAAAGACAAGAAGCATTTTTAGCTACAGAAAAAAAGTTCTTCTGTTAAACAGTGATGTTTTTTGCTGACTCTTTTTGGTTGTTGAGTCTTCAAATCTTAATGTTTAGGTGAGTAATAAGTTCTTCTTTCTTCTCTAGATGGTGTGCGAGCGTTCAGATGTGTTCGCGTCCTCTTGTGCCATCGCCAGGGCCTTCCCCATCTTCTCCCGCCGCTCTGCTTCGATTCGCAGGACTGAGAAGAAGCGTGTGACAGTGGAGTTTATAATTGTCGGTCCTGACAGCAGTCCTCTGGATGCTGCAGAACTCAAGGTACCACTTTGTGAAGTTTAACCTTGTAGTCCTTTTTTATGTTGCGTTTCTGCCGAGAATAGCACGTTGTCACCTCCACTGCCTGAAAACTTTTCTCATGTTTAGTGCCTGTCCAACGCTGCTGATGGTGTGCGGCTGGCAGCTCGCATTGTGGACACTCCGTGCAATGAGATGAACACGGACCTCTTCTTAGATGTGAGTCTTTATCTGCATTTAAAGAAAAGGTTCAGCTGCACTGTGTCAAGTTTTATTACATTTTAAGCTTTCCTTTGCAAATATTCCTTTGTGCTTCAGGAAATAAAAACTGTCMGTGCTGAACTTGGAATCACTCCAGTCATCATTTGTGGAGAGGAGCTGAAACAAAAAGGCTTTGGAGGTACTGGATCTGTGCATTTCTCTAAAGTTTCTGCAGCTCGGTTACGTTCTGTGTTGTAATCAGATAACAGAGGAAAAGATTGTCTGAATTTTAAAAAGCCTCAAATTAAAAGGCACATTCAACGTATTGTCACTGCTCTGTAACACATTCGTTGGCAAACATCACAGAGCTTTTATCACTGGATTATTTTCAAAAGACACATGGCTTCTTCCATGTTTTTCAGTCATAATCTGTTGGCTGTGAAGTTAATTGAAGGATGCAGGAAACTCTTTTTATTTGATGAAAGCCAAAATGAGCTGGTTTGACTGCAGAAGTTCAAAGCCTTTTGTTCTTGACACAAGTCGTTTATGATGAAATAGCTTCTAATCTTTATCAGATTGAGTCTGAATCTGACAKCTAAAATGTGACAATACAAAGCTGCAGTCTGCACAGGTTGGGGCTGTTGTGACTGACGCAACAACTCAAACACTTTCACCTGCAGTGAAGTCTTCTTACGATTTGTTGCTCTGTTCACATGGGGTGCAATCTTCTGGCTGTGTCTCAATTCACGGGCTGCATCCTCATGAGTCCTTCCCAGTCCGGGTAGACTGCGTAAAATTGCTGTGAAATGAGACGGTCTAGTCTTCGCTTGACATATCTTTGRGTGACCACGCGCTACCACATTACCATAGCGATCTGTTTCATAACAGACTTAAAATGCGTCGGGACGTGTATTCACACGTCCTTTCACTGGAAGAATAACTTCACAATTAAAATGTTACATGTAAATAAATAAAAAAACATTATTAATTTGGTTATAGCTCCAGTATCAGTACTTGTAGCTACATTTTATTTAACATCTTATTGCAGCATGAATTTCATCAGCTAGGTTGCTAAACTTACATTTAAAAAACAAATTCTTCAGTCCGTGATGAATTTCCAAACTACGCCAATTTGGTCAAAAAATTAAAACTCCACCATCTTTGTTACTTTTAGTTTGCAGTGGGTGCATAGAATCCTGGGATATCCTCGGCCGGGAAGGACACTCTGATGATACATCCTTGATTTTTGAGATTTTGTTGGCTGCATGAGGAGCTGCCTTTGAATAGGGACAACACTCTACGTGGGGCAGTGACGTTTGTGGCTGACAAATGTGCACTGCACTCATGAGGATGCAGCCCATGAATTAAGACACAGCCACTGATTTTTCTGGACATTTTATTCAGGGGGACTTTGTGGAAAATGACCTCAAGTAGTCTATTAAAATTTGATATTGAATTAATTAAAGTAAAACTATATTAAAAATGTCTCATTTTAAAAAACATTGTTTAGCTGTGTAAATGCCTTTATTGAAATGCACTCTACTATTTCCAACATAATCTTAACCCTGATATTGAGCTTTCTGGTTTGTCATCCTCAGGCTGATTATTAGTTGTAAAGGTATTTTTGTCTCTCCTTTTCTCTCAGGGATTTATGGTGTTGGAAAGGCAGCAGAACATCCTCCTGCTCTGGCAGTTTTGAGCCACATGCCTGAAGGTGCAACACAAACCATCGCGTGGGTGGGCAAAGGCATCGTATACGACACCGGAGGACTCAGCATCAAGGGAAAGGTACACTAGAGCCTTACAGTGATAATTGTTGTCAGTCAAAATTGAGTGTAAGCCATTGTTTGTGTGCTGATCAAGTTTGATTGCCTGACATTAGGTTTTTGTTCTTTCTGTTTGTTTGTTAGAGAAAAGTGTGTTCAGGTTTCAGAAAACAATCACTTTGGCTGGCCTTAAAATACGTTTCAAAACAACTTTTGTCTTGCTTAAGTCATCTGATGATAATATTTTATAATTTAAACAAGTGATTCGTCTTTTTGATAGACCACCATGCCTGGCATGAAGAGGGACTGTGGAGGAGCTGCTGCCATTTTAGGAGCTTTCAAGGCTACTATCAAACAGGTGAGGTGAACTTTTTTCGTTTTTCCAAATAAGCTGTCATTTATTTTCTTTCTTTAAACTCTCTCCTTTCTTCTCGTCAGGGCTTTAAGGATAACCTCCATGCCGTGTTTTGTCTCGCTGAGAACTCTGTGGGACCCACTGCCACTCGACCTGATGACATCCACACACTCTATTCTGGAAAGTGAGACGCTTAAGTTTTATTTTAGAATCATGTATCTTGTTGTAACTTGTCCTCGCTTCTTGTTTTGTCTGTTTGATTGCCTTCAAGATACATCTAATATTGGTTTACAAGCCTGGCAGATTAGTAAAYGTCTTTAAAATGAGTGTTTTGCTCTGAAGGACAGTGGAAATCAATAACACTGATGCAGAGGGCAGGCTGGTGCTGGCTGACGGAGTGGTGTACGCCTCCAAAGACTTGTCTGCTGATATTATTTTGGATATGGCAACACTGACAGGGGCACAGGTGGGTGCAATAAAACCATTTGCGCCACAAATCAGCAGGTGCAGCCTTTCTTCACTCTAACATTCCCTGAAGAGAGCAGTCTGACAGGGAAATAGTTTTTAAGGAAGGTTTCATCTTTTACATCTCATTGTTTTTTTGTTTTTGTTGTTAGGGGATCTCCACAGGGAAGTACCACGCTGCCGTGATGACCAACAGTGAGCAGTGGGAGGTGGCTTGTGTGCGTGCCGGTCGCAGCAGCGGTGACCTCGCTCACCCTCTGGTTTACTGTCCCGAGCTGCACTTCAGCGAGTTCACCTCCGCCATGGCGGACATGAAGAACTCTGTGGCTGTAAGTGACGAACGCAAACATGAAGCATAAGAGTTAAAACTCAGGAGAGGAGAAACATTTCTGTAAATGACAGGTGCTGACAGATCTGTTAGCAGTTTGAACACATGGTCAGGATGACTCTCAGCTACTGCCAGACCAGACTTCAGCTCWGTCTGTWTAAATGACAATTATAACTGTTTTAYTCACGCTGATCTGGYYAAAAAATTATTACATTACTTTTAGATTTTGAACGTTATATTCATTGACAAGTGGAGCTTTATGTTAAACACTTGTGATATATTTTATTTTACTTAATACCATGTACTTTGTTACATTATTATAAGCTATTACACATGGCATATTTAGGTGGGTGTAACTGTAGATTATTCACTGATGTTTGCCATCCCTGCTGTGTCTTTACAGGACCGGGAGAACGCTCAGAGCTCCTGTGCAGGCCTCTTTATTGGTTCCCACCTGGGCTTTGATTGGCCCGGTGTCTGGGTCCATGTAGACATCGCCTCTCCAGTTCATGCAGTGAGTACTGACACATGATCAATCCTAAAATATCCTGTGATTTTAAAGTGCTTTTAAATCCTCAAGACTTTTATGTTCAAAATCATGCATCCAGACGTTTAGCTTCCCAGTGTAAATACATTATTCGACAGTTATGTATGGTCCTTCATAAAACAATGTGTTTTTACTTGGTCTGTTTGTAAACTAACACAGTAATGTAGCTGCATTCAAAGGGTATTTTTACTATCTAAAAATCTTTGGTGCTCAGACTGGTTTGACAAGTGATTTCCCAGCTGAGTGGGAAAAGCAGAACAGGGTTGTTGTCGTAAAGCTCAGAACTACGCACGTCTTCAACTACAAAACAGAAATTCTGTTGCTTCGTTTTTTTTAATTTTCTAGATTTATCCTTGATGCCAGAGTAGGCAGGAGGGCCATAGACTGTTCACTTTTCTCTGGTGGAGGTCATATTTAAATGAACAAGCACACACAAAAAAAATCTGAATTGAGCCCCTGACCACAGTGGTCGTTGTTACTTTATCACTTGATATTATTTTACTTTCCTGCAGGTGGTTGTCTGGTGCTCATGAACAAAATGGTTCACGTTCACTTTTGTTGTATTGAAGTGTCTCTTTAGTCTCAGTATGTCGTCCCAGAAAAGTYTTTGTTGTAGTGGTATGGAGTAATCATTATGTTTAATCACAAGTCCATTAAAACAACTATTTAAGTTTAATTCTAACACTTGAGAGGGATGTTTATAGTTTGTTGTTGTGTTTTTTTTAATACTGGTAGTTGTTTTGTTTTTCCAGGGGGAGCGTGCCACAGGATTTGGTGTTGCCTTGCTCATGGCCCTGTTTGGTCAGGCCTCAGATGACTCCTTGCTGAACCAGGTGTCTCCTCTGGGTGCGTCGACCAGTCAGGCCGAGGACCAAATGGAGCGGGACTGCAAGAGACGAAGGCTGGTGTAGAGCTCAGAATGGTTCCCTCCACCACCACGCTCCCTAACTATTGATGCTTTTTTTAAAATTTTTTTAATTTAACAGGAAAAGATTATTAAAAATCAAGCCTGACTCAGCATAATTGCTGTTTTACAGCAGGTTCCTGTTCTGCAGCA
The DNA here is from genome assembly GCF_001266775.1 of Austrofundulus limnaeus. Taxonomy (NCBI): domain Eukaryota; kingdom Metazoa; phylum Chordata; class Actinopteri; order Cyprinodontiformes; family Rivulidae; genus Austrofundulus; species Austrofundulus limnaeus. The sequence goes on from NW_013953357.1 coordinate 62,249, forward strand.
CATAAAACACTCAGAATTACGGCATCACAATCACATCATTATACACCATAGACACAAAGACAAACAAGCATACCAAATTTCAAAAAGGCAGCATTTGCAAAATAGGATGTCTAAATATGAGCACAACAGAAAGTGTCCAGCAGATGGCAGACAAGYTTCTTCTTAAAGGGCTGCAGTTTTGAAATTGACTTTATGTTTTGAGGAATGTCATTCCATGCTTTAGTTTAAACATAGAAGAAAGACCTCTGGCCGTAACAGTTTTTAAAAGTTGGTAATGTCAGTTTTCCTTTTGTAACAGATCTAGTTGAATGACCACTTCCAGAATTTGATTTGGGCAACAATGCACAGAGAGTTCCATAATTGACACTTTGGAAGATCTGAAAATATAAATTAATACCACTATACAAAACATAATTCTGAAAAGTCAAGGCATCAGACAATGAAAGAACTGTACAGTGATGAGTCCAACCAGGAAGTTGTTTATGAATTTTGTAGGCCCTGTTGTAGAGCCTAACTATGGGTTCTAAGATTTAATTTGTTGTAAGAGACCAAACAGGTAAACAGTACGACATGGTTGAGATTATAATGGCATGAAGATAGATATTTGAAACGGAAGATGTCAGATTGGATCTAATTTTTGAATAAACGTATAATTTGTGTTTCAACTTAGTGGTTAAGACTTGTACATGATCACGATAAGTCAAAAGAGAATCCAAAGTAATTCCAAGATATTTGTAGGTAGTGACAATATCAAGGGGTTTGTTTAAAAAGTGAGTTGATTTGTTATATTGAAATGTCTCCTGGGTGAGGAAAAATACATGCACACAGTTTTTTAACATTAACTGACAAAAGATTATCTTGAAGCCAACCATGAAATTAGGGATGTCCCGATACCACTTTTTCACTTCCGATACGATACCGATATTACAACTTTGAGAATTGTCCGATACCGATATTGACCCGCTACCATAACAGTACAAGTCACACACTTTTACCTATTTTGTAGTGTAAAATCTTAGAAAAGTATTGATCAAGTCAAACAGTTAAAAAGAATAGGTATGAGAAAAACTGACCCATTTATTTTTAACCGATGGATCACATTCATTTTAAACTGAAGAACATTATACAATTTAATAAAATAAATTATAATACCCTGAAAAATAAAACATAATAAAAACAAAATGTTCTTTTAAAATATAAAATAACAATTCAAAATCACTTTTGTTATTGTTTTACTACCTGTCAGCTTGGTGCTGCTTTACGGTGGAAAAAACTGAAGGTGGGGACAAAACAAAACCCCACATTATTGTCTGTTCAAAGTTAAGAGTCCACAGCTCCAATTTTACTGACTGTAACTAAAACAACGTGATCATTGCACTTAATCTTCACTCAAACAAGTGTGTAAACAGATTAAACATCACTCTAGTAACGAGCAAAAAATAAATAGTAAGAATTAGTCAGTTATTTAAATTGATAGCTAACTTTCTTACTGCTGCATTTTCTGAGCATCATGTGGAGATCAGCCTCTCGCTCCTGCAGGGAGCAGTTTTTATCACTGCTCTCGTCATGTCGTGCTCTTATTCCAAAACAAAATCTGCGCTCTCCTTTCTTCTGTCCATCGACCCAGAGCTAATCCACGGGATGTCAAAACTGTAAGCGTGCTGTCCTCGCTTCTGCCAGCTTAGAACCACCGACTGGACCAGAGAGGAGGTTCTGAAACACCGCGGCTGTGTGCGGTCACTGGACCGAGGCTGAACGAACCGAGCCGAACAGCAAAGCTGCTGCCAGGGTGGAGAGTAGTTGTTGCTCCAGTTTAAAACATACACGGTTCTGTTCCCCCTCGGAAAACTTGTGCATGACAACTTTGCACTTAGCTGCAACTCTGTTTCTGATGAAAATAGAACGTTCTGCCGACATTCTTGCTAACTTGTTAGCGCTGCATGTTGTTGTGATCACCTGAGCGCAACATGCTGGATCCAAGCYCTGCTGGATAGAAACACTGGAGCCGAGTCAGTGAACTGCTTGAATGGACTGCTAATATCGGAGCGCTTATATCGGACATTTTTTATGCAGGTCGATAAAATCCGATACTCAGGTTTTGGCTGATATCGGACCGATATCAATATCGGATCGGGACACCCCTACATGAAATGTCTGAAGATGTGCTTGTAACTGACTATTAATAGATTCATTATTGAAATCAGACAAAAAAAGAACAGTATCATTAGCTTACATTAAAATATTTGAAAACTTCAATATTTTTGGAAGGTCATTTATGTATAATAGGAAAAGCAATGGGCCCAGTATGCTACCCTGAGGAACTCCCACGGAACGGCAGAGACCCGGACACAGAGCTTCCATGTTTCACAACCTGACACCTATCAGTCAAATAAGAGGAAAACATTTGTATTGCAGATGATGAAAGTTGAAAAGAGAACATGGATGGATTGATGGATGGATGGAAGGATGGATGGATGAATGAAAGGAAGATTAGATGGATGGATGGAAGAATGGATGGATGATTAGATGGATGATTGGATGAATGGATGGATGGATAGATGGAAGATTAGATGGATGGATGGATGGATGGATGGAAGATTAGATGGATGGTTGGATGAATGGATGGATGATTAGATGGATGATTGGATGAATGGATGGATGGATAGATGGAAGATTAGATGGATGGATGGATGGATGGATGGAAGATTAGATGGATGGTTGGATGAATGGATGGATGATTAGATGGATGATTGGATGAATGGATGGATGGATAGATGGAAGATTAGTTGGATAGATGGATGGATGGATGGATGGATGGA
>NW_013953357.1:65873-71443 GCF_001266775.1 Austrofundulus limnaeus
AAGTATTACTTTGAATTCATCCAGTTTAGGTACAAGACTTATATTTAAATGACAGATTTTAAAGCCTCTAATTTCACCTAGATGATTTAGCGTCCCTGTATTTTATTTTAGACAGGAAAATTGCTTTTGCTTTCTTACCGATGTAGTGTTCAGACTTGACATAACAGGAGGTTGTCTAACCTTTTCAGGATATAATATAGATCCCTGTGTAGACTGTAATTGAGTTGGATTTATATAAATACACCTGTGCACAAACCCAGGTCAAGATAATTATTAAAAACATATGTATAAAATTCCATAAAATATAAAAAAGTGGCCATAAAAACATTTTTATCTGGACCTGGATTAAGTTCAATATTTCCAATGACTAAAAGAATATTAAACAGAAGTCTTAAATGTTGTTTCCGACTGGTTAAAACAGAGTCTGTTATATCTGTGCCTTTAGCACTTACTGTATGTCTTTTGTCCACTGATGAAAAACAGTAACAWAGGCCGAAATTACTACCCGATCAGGTGAGGTTCTGAAGCCAGTCAGTAGAGTAATGAGATTTTAAATTGTGTTTGTTAAATTGTGATTTTTAGAAATCAGATGTGATGTAAATGAAGGTGATCAAACACCGACTGTCACTCCACCTCCGTAGATTCTAACTTTTTCTTGTTAAATATAATGAATTATTACACTTAAAATCTAAGATAAGGAGGTGTTTGATCTTATTGGTGTTTTATTCAGGTCTTCAGCTGTGATTTTTATGTTTTGTAATTTTTTAAAGACTTTACTGTAATGAAAGTTTAACGTAACTTGCAGCCTTTGCATTTCAACGAACCACCTCATTTGCAGGACTTTGTTTTTTTTTTTTTTTACCTGTATAGGCAAGTGAAGTTATTTGCTGTGCATGTCATAACAGATTAGTGGTTGATAACCACTTTGTGCTGTTTACAGTTGGACTTTGTGATCTTTGCACCAAACCGAGAGTTTTAACTTCTACAGCGTCAAATAAATGTTCTGTTAGCTGAACGTTAAAGTGTTAGTCAGGTTCCTGCATAAACAATAATTTGTTTTGTGTTTTTGTTTTCCACACTGACAATCACATCATTCAATAAAGGCAGTGCCATTTGTTTCCATGAGACTAAAACTTTAAACTGACATGTTTCATTTGAGATGCAGTTTAATGCTACAGAAATAAAAAATAATAATCTATTATGTGACTTTAATGTGTTTTTCTTATTGTTACAAATTTTAAGGCGTAACTCAAAACCTGAGGCTCATCTAAAGGGTCGTAATTTACAGTAGATACACTAAATTTTTAAAATACACTTGAACTACTAAGTCATATTTGAGATACCAAGTCATTGTTATGAGATACTAAGTTATAAGTATTTAGTCATGGTTATGAAATACTAAGTCATAACTGTATCAGGTTTAAAAACTGGACAAAAAATGAGTAAAAAGCAGCCAAAGTCCAAATATATAGATCTTTATTTGACATTTYTGCATATACTAGCAGTTTACACACATTGGAGTTCTTGTGCGGGCCTCTCCTAGTCAGTATGATAGAAAAAACATTAACAAGGTCTAAGAAAACAGTGTAAGAAKAAAAARAAAATAGTTTAGGCCTACAGAAAGTCTGCAGAACATTAATGAGATAAAAGAAAGTTAACACTTTTACATTTTAATCAATGTTTGCGCTTCCTTGTTTTTGTTTTTCTAATCTTTTMCCTTGGTGTCTCGTGATTTCATAACTAAGGCACGTGATTCTCTCACGAGAGGCGGTCATGTGACCACAGTTTGAACCGACTGATAAAAAGGAGATCCCCATCTTTAACCAACAACCACCGGTGTGTTCAGCTGTGTCTGCCGCAGGAGGCTCCTCTCAGTCCGGTCAGTGATGGCTCGCTCAGCCGTGGTTTTAGTCCTGGTGTCGGTCGTGTTGTCCGGGGTGTCTGCCGGCGTGTTTTTCAACCAGAAAGAGCCGTGTTATGTTCATATACCGAGGAATAACCACTTCGGTCTGAGGTGAGTCTGGCCGAAACAGAAATCAAGACCTACCTAAAGGTTATAAAGTAATCTTTTTTATAACTATTAAATAGTTTACTTTCAGCTAACTAGCTAGCTGTTCACTTTAGCCGGTAGTTCTCTCAGCAGAAAATCTTTTAGCTATGCCAATTGTTTTAATTACAGTGTTGTAAATTAATACCTGCAACTCAGATAAAACGAGTCACATGAACAAACATTGGGTAGCAGGTGTCCAGTTTCCTTTTCTTTCTGCTTTTATTTTATTTTATTTTATTTTTTTTTTACCAGTGAGGTTTGAACAAATAGACATAACAGCAGTTTTTTTTTTTTTTTTTTTTTTTGTACGTGTGTCAGCATTAAATAAATGAAAAGAAGAAGAAGAAAAAAATCACAAGGTCTGGGTTAATTATAAATAGGAAGTTCCCTGCAGCAGACTGATTTTTGATAATAACAGTCTGTAAATGCTGCTGATGGAGAGATTTCTGACTCAGTGAACAAGTAGAAGAAAACCAATCAAAAACAAAACATTTTTTTTATTACATTTCACAAGTATTTTTACACAAAACGTACCCTTTGTGACTTCTTTGTTGTGTTGAAGTAGCAGCTCGTTTATGTCTATTACAGGATAATTAATTACCCATCTTGTGTTATTGGTGTGTTTCTATGTCTTATAAAAGAGTTAAGGTTTATTTCCTTTGAATGGGCATAAGTTTATGATTAATCAGTTGACTAATTGCTGTAGAACAAACACCAACATGTACATTTAATAAGTTTCTCCCTGTAGCTTTAAAAAAATAACATTGCAAGAATAAATTAAAAAACTGAAATACTACAAGCTAGCTGAAATAAAAAATTTAATTATTTTTGTCWTTTCTTACCAATAGATTCATGCCAACACTTGATTAGGTTCTCTGACATTTAGTAGTTTAAAATAATACAGAACTTTTTTATTAATATTATAATTATTATTATTATTAATGCAACTGTACCAGACACTGAAGCTTGTTGAACATTACATCAAAATTTGCATTTGCAAAAATGACACTAATTTGCTAGGTAGACATTTGCATGGTCTGTGTTTTTGTTACCTTTTAGGATCGTTTCTGGTGTGGCAAAAAATGTATCTGTTTAATTAAATGATAACTCTTTATTATTATTAACATAATCTTTAATAATTGTTTGTATTAAGGATTAAATCCTGAAATTACATTCTGACCTGACCTTAAAATATTGTAATGACTTTATGAAGACAACAGAAAGATAGATTTGTTTACAGATGTCCCTGAGACTCCCTGACCCAGTTCAAGGTCTAATGTTGCAAGCTGGGGCTCTTATGATTATAAAAATGGGAGACCATAGATGCAAAACACATGAAAGCACAATATTGTCGTTTTATTCAACCATAAATCTAAAAGAAACAGTTATTCGGCATTAAAGAGTAGATGTAAGCTGTGTCACTGATGGTGTTTTTGTTGCAAAACTACAACAAGTAGCGACTCGTTTGTTTACAGGACCGCTCCTCGACCTCATGAGTACCTAAATGTTTCTGATCTGCCCAAGTCGTGGGACTGGAGGAACATCAACGGAACCAACTACGTCAGCACGACACGCAACCAGCACATTCCCCAGTACTGTGGCTCCTGCTGGGCCCATGGCAGCACCAGCGCCATGGCAGGTATGGCTCAGCGTATCTTTGTTCTCCTGCACTGTAGAGCAGGGGTTCTCAAGCCTCTTGGGTTTGGGGACTCCTTACAAGGGCGAAAAAAATCCCAGGGACACCCTCACAAACCAAATGCTGTTTTAAAAGATAATTTATTGTCATTTCGACCCCTAAATGCCATGAAAATATATATAATTATTAAGTTTATTATGTTTGTTTTATTAGTTCATTGTTCTCCATACATTTTTAAAAATAAAAAACAAATTAACATTTTAGTAAAAATGTTTGAGGACCTCCAAGATACCTCTCGTGGACCTCTGGGGGACCAGGGACCCCAGTTTGAGAACCTCTGCTGTAGAACATGCCAAGTCGCTGTGGTCTTGATCACAAGGCTGCAGCATATTTATGCCCAGATGTGTTGGTTTCAGTTCCTGTTCTTATGCAGAGGACTCTGTTTCCTCCTTCCAGATCGTATCAACATTAAGCGTAATGGGGCGTGGCCTTCAGCCTACCTCTCTGTTCAGCACGTGATCGACTGCGCTGACGCTGGCACCTGCCACGGTGGGGATCACAGCGGTGTTTGGGAGTACGCCAACCAGCACGGCATCCCAGATGAGACCTGCAACAACTATCAGGCCATAGACCAGAGTAAGTGTCCCTCCAGGCACAGAGTAACAGCTGCAAACACGTTCACTTTGTGAACCTGATGTGTGTGTGTCCTTGTGTGTATCTAGAGTGTAAGCCCTTCAATCAGTGTGGCACCTGCACCACTTTTGGACAGTGCAACATTGTCACGAACTTCACTCTGTGGAAGGTGGGAGATTACGGAGCCGTCAGCGGCAGAGAAAAGATGATGGCGGAAATTTACGCCAACGGACCCATCAGGTTTGTAACAGTTCGTTGTGATGAAATGAATAGTTTGGTTGTAATCACACAGCAGATTCTACTTCATTATGTTTGCTTTACTTTGTATTTTACACATAAATCATCACCAAGAACCCAGATCCGCCCAGCCAACATGAGCCAGAGTCACATGAACAGAAACTCAAACTGTGACGTTTCCCCTTAAATTGAGGTTAAGAATTGACAAAAAGTTTAGTATGTGCAAAGACCTCGATAAAAAGTTGTTTGACCAATATTTTTATTTAGAAATACATTTTAACCTAAAGTTGTAGTTGAGTCTTTTTTAATGGCAAATTTGGACACTTTCTTACCTGCAGTCTGTTAAAAAAATAAATAAAAAYGTGTGATTTGTTTCCATTTAATTGGCTACAGCAGACATGTGCAACTTAAATGATGGAAGGGGCCACAATTTTTTGTTGACACTACCAGAGAGCCACATAACGCTACCCAAATGTATTAAAACTACCATTATTAAACAAATGTACTGTGCAGTGATTTAAAATATTTCATGCTTAAATGCATGTACAACAGTCGTACTCTTGTTTAATAAATATGAATACAAAAGGTTTGAAGCAAACAAAAACAAACACGTACTTTAGCAAGCTGAAGTGCAACAACATAAGACGACTTGAGTGCAGAGTCCTGCTTGTTTGTGGTAAAAGGTTGTTTATGTATTTGTGGCTTCAGTAAACTCATATTTAGCTTTGTGCAACGTGTTGTAGTGGAGACTAATATTAAAGTCCTTCATGACAGAGCATCTCTTAGCAGACTAAACACAGGTTTGCCTTGAAATTCTGTGAGCAGATAGTCTACCTCCCATTTCACCTGAAACAGGTGATTTGTATCTGTTGTTTTCTCTCCTCAGTTCTTAGCCATGGTTTAACCTCACTGGTAAAGAAGATGTGTGTGAGGCGTACAACCAAAGCAGTGCCTCTGACACACTTTTATACATTTTTGTAATTTTCAAAAAATAATTGAAGAACTGCTTTGAAT
>NW_013953357.1:72443-80039 GCF_001266775.1 Austrofundulus limnaeus
CATTAATAAAAAATCAACACAGGACTTTAGAATATCGATACAGTATCGGGAAATGAAATATTGCGATATTTTCTTACACCCCTAATAAATAACCAACATTTCTACTTTAAGTATTTGTACTTAGTTACTTGACACCTCTGCATTTTTGTAAATCAATTTGGGGCAGTTCGAAAAAAAATTGCGACACTGTAAATCAGTTGRGTCTTGTGCCATCTGTGTGTGTGAACACAGTTGTACTACAACTATCCTCATAAAGGTGCAAATTGTACATACATCACTCAACATAGACACACTGAGWACAGCCTTTTTGTTCACGTTAGCAATTACACTAAGCAGTCACAGACAAATGACAGTGTAAACGGTAGTTATGAATGAAACAAATGACACTGTTCAACAACCAACAAGGGCCTGCATTTATTTTTTTAATTTTACTTACATGGTTTGTCCAGTCTTGGCAACATGACATAAAAACTGCTCCAGAACGGGGGATGGTTCCTTTTTAGTTTTCTTGTCAAAATCTGAAGGTGGACAGAATGAAGCACGGCATGAATAAAAGTAAACACGACAATAAAACCAAGACAGCCGAACAGGTTTCTYTGTTAGCCCAAAGCTACAATTTATTACAGAACTGCCTCTGAAGCAGATTTCGTCTCCTATCAGTCTGCTTTACTCGTTTAAATAATCAGCCATCGACGGCACGTGTTCGGTTTGATTATTTTATCAGCCTGGTATATTGATTTAATCTGGTTTAAATCGCTTAGCATCAAAAACTAATTCAAGTTTTAGCACATCGCCTATGCTAAGTTAGCCGAAACCGGCACATTGGTAAAAACCTTGGCCACTGAGCTAATACCGAATTTAAAATACTGGTTAGCAATGTATTAAAAGAAAGAAAAACACATACCGGTTCGTAAATAAATAACTAAAACATTGTTGGCTTTGAATCCTAGCTAATATATTCGACASTTAATGGTTTCCGTAAGCTAGCGTTGTTGTTAGCACTGGCTACTAGCTTCTAATGTAGCACCCATTAACACTTTACAACAATTATGTAAATAACGTATTTATCAAGATGTCTTAATCAATACAATCCGATCGAAAAGAATAAAGCAGTACGTGACCTCTGAGCGCCTCTTCAAGCGAGTCAATTTCCATCACGTCGTTGCCCTCAGTCAGACTGGTGGCTAAGTGCTGCTGCTAAGCTAGAGGCTGGCTCACAGGCAACGAGGAGAGAGCATTTCAACATGGCGCCGAYAGGTCGCTGCCTGCTCCACAGACACAGCTGCACTCATCTTTATCACCTCAAACTGSGCTCAAAATGAGCTTATACCCGAGGCTTAACATGTAAAAAGGATAAATTAAAAGAAATCACATCAGAGTGCACCTGTTCAAAATTACTAATTTACCATAATATTGTGTTACACGTCTGGTTTGATGGTGAACTCAGCTTTTTTTATTTTACTAATTAAGTTATTAAAATATTAAAACATTGCAGCTACTTTTTGGGGACTCCAAGTCAATGGTAAATGTAGAAAAACATTTTCTGCAAATAAGCAATGTGACTGCTGAGCACTGAATGACTGCAACAATTTGCTGAAGTTGATTGTGACAGTAATGACAGCTGACTCTTCAACATTAGTTTATAACATTTCAAGAAAAAGAAAGAAAGAACAGAAAAAGCTGAGATGTGAAAAGCATAAAGAGACATARAAACGCGAAAAGGAAGCACAAGGAAACCAAAAACACAAAAAAAGTTACTTATAGAAACAAAAAAAGAAAAAGAATCAAATACAAAGGAAAAGAAAAGAAGCACTTAAGGAAACGTACAGAATAAAAGTTTGCTTATTGAAATACAAACACAAAATACGTAAAAATTCAAAAAGGACTCAAGATAAAAAAGACAAGAAAGATACAAAGTCAAAAAGGCCACTACACTAAATGGATGCATAAGAGAAAATAAAAAACACAAATAGGAAGCATAAAGGCTGATTTTTCATCAATGAGAAATGCCAAAATCTTTCACATATTTCACATAAAACATACAAAGATAGCCAGATAATACAAAGAACTTATGGAAAGAGATTGCACAACTGTTGTGTAGAGGCGACAGCGCAGAGACACAGGCGGCTAATCATCACCGTGCTGGGTGGGAGAAAGGGAAGCTTCCCAACAACAACTGTTAGGAACCATAGCAGTCACTTTGTGATAAATTTGCAAAAAAAATTGCTTCTCCTCAGTTAGCAATAGACACACCAAATCTTTCTCCTCCAACTCCTCCATCGTGAACAGAAAATAAACAGTTGTTTTTGTTTGTGGGTGACGTGCTGCAGTTGAAGGAGTTCACACTATAGTTTCACTTTGAGTATAAAATTTCCATGAGGCAAAAAACATTTCATAACCAAGTCAGTGGAAACATACGTCTTGCATCTCTTGAAGTTTGTAGTAGCCTGACACTGAAAAATACAAGAATGCATAAAAAGGCTAAATAAATGCACAAGGAGACGTGTTTTGTCAAGCGGAACATGTTGCCCTGAGCTGCTGTACTCCACCTGTCTCCTGTGAAAAAAAATGAAGGGGGAGCAATTGTTTCTGTGTAAGGAGGAATAAATAAAGACATTACAATGATCAATAAAAAATAAATAAATACCTCTCAATCATTACATAAATAATAACCTGTGGCAACTGTATATATATTTTCCTGTACTGGAACACTAACATAATGACTGAGTTCGACTCAATTTATCAGATCAGGAGTCTGTCATGACTGTTTTATCTTGTAATTTTGAATTTTTCTGCACAGTATCTTGTTTTAATTTCATTTTTTATCCAATAGTCCGGTACAGTAACTATTATTCTTATTTCATTCTGTTTATTTATATTGTTACTATCTTTAATGCTGTTATTATTACTTGTTGATAATATCACATAGCAATATACTGTTTATGTTGATTATGTATGTATCTGCTGCTGCTATTACACCTGAANAGCAATTGTTTCTGTGTAAGGAGGAATAAATAAAGACATTACAATGATCAATAAAAAATAAATAAATACCTCTCAATCATTACATAAATAATAACTTGTGGCAATTGTATACATTTTTTCCTATACTGGAACACTAACATAATGACTGAGTTCGACTCAATTTATCAGATCAGGAGTCTGTCATGACGGTTTTATCTTGTAATTTTGTATTTTTCTGCACAGTATCTTGCTTTAATTTCATTTTTATCCAATAGTCCGGTACAGTAACTATTATTCTTATTTCATTCTGTTTCTTTATATTGTTACTATCTTTAATTATGTTATTATTACTTGTTGATAATATCACATAGCAATATACTGTTTATGTTGATTATGTATGTATCTGCTGCTGCTATTACACCTGAAGTTCCCTGTGTGGGACAATAAAGACGGATTCTATTCTATTCTAAATAAAACGATTAATGGTTCTTTATTGCCCACAACTCGGTTCCTCTCATTCGTTGTAAGGAGCTGTTCAAAAGATTTGGATCGTTCACAAACGTCACATCTCTAACTTTGATCAAATACATTGTATGTCAAAAAGTACAAAGGTTACAAAAACAAAAGTCATAATCCTTATACATTTTGATACCTTCAAGTAGAGTTTCTCAAACTGGGGTCCCAACACTCCTAGGGTTCCGCAAGCTATTACTTGGGGGGGTCCTCAAAAAAAATAGTAACTAACTGTTAATTTTGTTTTTCATTAAAAAAAAATCAAAAATGCATAAGGGGAARAATGCACCAGTAAAATAAACTTGCTCAACCAAATAAACAGTAATGATTCTCAAATGGCAGTAAATCAYCATGAGGTTTATGAGAGGGTCCCTGGAATATTTTCACCTTTATAAAGGGGTCCTCAGACCCAYTAAGTTGGAGAAACCCGGCCTTAAAGGTTGAAATAATGCTAATATTGTTACTGTCAAAAAATAAAAAGATACATTTCAAACAGCATAAACAGAAAAGACCATCAAAGCAGGTCTTTTCGTCATGAACACAGAGGAATGAAGTTCATTAATTTGCATTACTCACCATTCACAAGCACAGCATGTCAGTGAAAACAGGTTCAGTACATTGCATTGTTTTATTTAGAAAGATGTTAGACCAAAAGGTCAGTTTCAGTTTCCAGGTTGGAAGATGTGACACACAATACGTTCCAACACCACATTCAAAGTAACAGAAACTTAAGACTGATCATTTATCACAGTACAAGCTGAGATACGCCCTCAAACACATATACACCTTCACCATCTCATTTGCTTTTAACAGTAAACACGGCACACAATAATGTTTTTATGGCACATCATCAGTTGTAACAATTCACCACGAAACAACCTTGCACATTTTGGTTCGACTCAGCAAAGCAGGGTTGAGTTAAATGTGGACATTCCTTAAAAAAGCGACAATACACAGTCCTAAAATCGCAAAGTGCATCTGTAAAAAATAAAAATAACAAACAATAACAATAAAAAATATTTGTTGTGCTGTATTTAACACTGACAGTGGCATCTGGCAACTGCAGAAATTTTCCCCAGAATTTAAAGAGATATTCTGGTCATTTTTGTGCTGCAAAGCTGGGCCGGCCTGGCTTCTAACTCAGGTTCGGTGTGTTTGCATTAGCCCTTATGAGCCAGTTCCACGCTGGTTTCTGGAACCCCAAGACCCGTAGTTCCATCCCTTTTAATGGCTACTGCTGCTCATTGATTGGTTCATGGACAGGTGGGTGGGGGTGTTACTTCACAAATGAAAGTAACTTTACGTGAATCATTTGCGGCGACTGTAACTTATTTTTTAAAAAAGAGTTTAACAAATACTAAACATTAACATTAGATAGCATTGGCTTTGTCCTGCCCTCTTGTCTTTAAGTGATCCACGATAAGTTGTAACATTAGACTTTATTTGATAAACCTGTATTTTAACTGTAAAATAAAGACTAAAAATACTGTAGCCTCTTTAGTTTTGTAAATTTTTAATAACATATTTTAACAAGGACGCAGCCATTTTATTTACARGCAAAGCATTCTGGGTAAATGATGACGTGGATAGGTCCTCGGTGTGAGCGAGCTATATCCCTATATCCACCCTGAAGGTTAATCTTGGACAATATCTGATGATTGACTCTTTTAAATGAAACCAGAGAGCGTTGACAGAGAGGAGAAGGTAGAAATGACTCAGCCTGTAACTGAAAATATYGATGGAGGACAACAGAGCTGCTTCATGGAAGAAGAACCTCAGCTTAGCCTGTTAGCCTTTGCACTAGCGCCGACGCTATTTTTGCCTTATAAGTATTAGCTCGGCACTAGCGCGACAAACAAGCTAAACTGAGGTCCTCCATCCATATTTTCAGTTCCAGGCTGAGTCATTTCTACCTTCTCCTCTCTGTCAACGCTCTCTGGTTTCATTTAAAAGAGTCGATCATCAGATATTGTCCAAGATTAACCTTCAGGGTGGATATAGCTCGCTAGCAGTCTTGCACCGAGGACCTATCCACGTCATCATTTACCCAGAATGCTTTGCATGTAAATAAAATGGCCCCGTCCGTGTAATATATTTTTAAACTTTTAGTTTAAAAAGATAAAAACTGAACATCCTACAGTATTTTTACAGTCTTTATTTTACAGCTAAAATAAACGTTTATCAAATAAAGTCTAATATTACAATAATTGTGGATCCCTTTAAGTGTCATACTGCTGGTCAGRTTGGTACAGACTTCGGTACTTTTCATTAGAGTTTGTTGCAGTCCATTACTGTTGCCTCACAAAAAATAAATAAATAAAAAGATTTATGCATGTTTAATACCATGATCCCGCCCACAATGAGGCAGCACTCTGTTTAAACCCAATCAGGGCCGAGGTACAATAAGGCCAAGTGACTGGTGCCAGGGCTGGCTGGGCCTTACAATGCAAAAATGCCTTTTAAAGGGATAACAATAGTTATCAACAGTTAGTACCTTATCAGCTAACTCAGTCATAGAGCACAGAGTATGAGTATAGTATATATATAGTATGAATAAAATACTCCATCTTCTGGGTCTGATGGTACTACCACCACTTCAAAAATGACCAGATTATCCCTTTAAGGTTTGTCTCATTCACACAGGCTTACATTTCAAGTTGCTGTCAAAACATTCATAATTCTGAAAATATGGTTTCTGTATTTACTTCATGTAGTAAATCCCTCAAAAATCTGATTCAGTCTGAACACTAGAAAAAATATTTCAAATAACTTGAAAGAAAAATACACGTAGATATCTTTGTACAATTGATCAAAGCATGCTTTAAATTTTTTCCTTCGACATTTTGAGATGAGCGTATACCTTTGTATCAGAACCATCAAACAAATCGCACCGTCTTCTGAAGCTCTTCATCACCCCTACATCGGAATAAAATTCGACTAAAGTAAAGCCAAAACTATTGTGTTGCATCACTGATCAGCAGTGTATCAGTCCCCACACCATCACACTGTATCAGAGCATTAATGAGACCCTCATTCCCAGAGGGTTTATGTGCTGAACAGTGCAAACAAGCAGCTCGGTCCAAAAGAGGCTGAAACGACACAGAATCCCCARGGAGTCCAGTTTCATCTCATTTGTCCCGCCTGACTTTGCGCACCACTTTCTCCTCAAACACCTTCCTCATTGTCTTTTCTATTTGCTTGAGGAAAACTTGAGGAATGCGACCACACAGGGTGTTAACCGTGTCCAGGAACTTGGTCTGGATGGGATAGAAGAGTGACTGGAACATGTTGTCTTCAAAAGGGAACTGCAGAAACAGAGACAAGACTCTGATGAGRGACGATACCAAAGCTATATCAAGTTAAAAACAGAAATAAAAAATAATAATCTACCACCCTCTGAATGGCATTTATAAAATCCAACAGAGGGGTTTGGGGCGGGGTTTCTGTATTAATCATGAATTACGCCCCGACTCGTCTTTTAAGAGGCTTACCTCAGCACAACAGGGGGGAGCTGACTTTGCTGCCAGTGAATACAAAATCTAAAATTAAAAAAATGACCCAGATTGTTTAATGTGAGATGCAGCATAGCACAGTCAACAGTTACAGCTGCTCTTTGTACGAGCTTGTTTTATACACTAAAGGAACAGGCCAGCAATTCTGGGAAAAACTGTTGCCATCAGAAGTTTATATACTGTTAAAAATTTATTTAAATAGTTTTTTTTCCAGGGTGGAATGATTAAATACCACTCAATCTCAAGGATTTTTTTAAAATAAGAATTGTGTGCATGAGTTTGAATTTATTGTAGATTTTCTCTAATCTGCAAYAGGTTAAAATTACACATAGAGCCTCAATACATACAATATACCCAAGTATTTTAAATGTTTTAACAAGTGGTGCAAAAAAGTTGTACAGCATTTTAAATCGACAAGACCAACAKTGATAACGTCTCACTAGTCATTTTTATCGCCAGCATCAAAAAAAGGATTGGTTTGACAGAACTTGTCCTGATAGGCTCAGGGTCAGCTTTTTCCCCCAAGAGCCATCATGAACAATAGAAAATAACGGCAAACAAAACATTCAGTTTCAACCCCATGTGCAATATTTTCAAATAACTAAAA
>NW_013953357.1:81039-84603 GCF_001266775.1 Austrofundulus limnaeus
AACTAATCGGGGATCCCTTTAAAATCCTAATAAGACGTAGTTGGATGTATTTCAATCAGTTCGACATAAAAAAGGGGCAGGAGTCCTTCTGTGACTCGTCTCCTGCTGCTTTGAGTGACAACAATGTCAGAAGAGCTGAGGTTTTTTTTCCTTCTTTTTTCTCAGGCCTCTCTCAGGCTATGTGCACGCTCACAATCATTTCCCCAATAATTATTATTTACTCAAAACGCCGCAGACACATACACACAGATACACACACCCTGGTAATACTGTACACCGCAGTATTTTGTTTAGGTTATATCGCGGTATGAAAATGATTAATAACACTCACCCTGATGTGACTCTTCGACCACCTCTGATGCACTATTTAGAGATGTTTATTTTACAGTTTCACACATCAATAAACTTATGTTATGTATGTAAAAAGTATGTTATATTTATGACTCACATGAGTCAGCAGCCAATTTACACTGAGTTTTTAACCCAGTTTTTAACCTAGT
The DNA here is from genome assembly GCF_001266775.1 of Austrofundulus limnaeus. Classification (NCBI taxonomy): domain Eukaryota; kingdom Metazoa; phylum Chordata; class Actinopteri; order Cyprinodontiformes; family Rivulidae; genus Austrofundulus; species Austrofundulus limnaeus. The sequence continues at coordinate 81,540 of NW_013953357.1, forward strand.
GTGATACTACCTATAGTACTCATGTTGTATTCTCAGTACTTGTAATTCTCTACTGCACTCTTACAGTGTACACCCACTAGACTTATATTTGCTACCATGACACTAGCGCTCATCATCAGAGGAGACGTCGGCGTCTTATCGCAGCTTTACAGCAACAAGCTCCTTACACTTGGGAGTGGCTACGTATGCTGTGCTTTTGGAAAAATGTAGTTGGTGAGTTTAATACTTTCTTTTACTACTTCAGTGATTTCACTACTACTTTTACTTCCTGTTATCTTCTTCTTCGTCGTCTTTTTCACCAGTAGAAACAGTCGGTTCTTGATCACGCGACTCCCGTGATGCGAAAAAAGTGTTTCCATTGCAGTTTTGTGAAATACACCAATTTCAATACGGCCGAAAAACCACCTCTTCCCAGCGCAAAATCATTTAGTCGAAAAACACATATTTTTTTCAAAATTGACGTGTTTCCATTGAGCAAATTTATTTTCGAAATTCTAATTTGCGCATTTTCATGGTCAATGGATTCACAGCTACAGAGGCTGGGAGTCCTGTTGCTTGAATTTTGAACCTGTTCTAGAAATTAATGCAATAAATTTTCTCTCAACATAGCCAGAGTCATCGGGGGCTCCCTCCGAACTGCTGAAATTGGATCGGACTGTTGCAGTTTGGTGAGGAAASTGGTATTATTTTGTTCTCAGCTTGGAGGCTTCCACCCTTTCTTTCTCCGTGTGCGAAAACCAACGCTGAACAAGCACATGATCGCGTGTCCACTGTTCAGCTTCGGACTGAGCACGAGGAGACCTTAACACATCTGGAGACCTARGTTCTGACACCCGCAGAGAAGCTCTCCTCTGACATGTCCAGGTCTTCAAAATACACTGACAATCAGCCCAGTGAGTGAGTAGCAGCACCATGATAGCCTTTACACCAAAGTTTTTTTTTTTAAATTTACTAGGATCCAGTGTGAAAGGACATTTTTTTTACTCTGAACACTAGATCAGAATTGCAAAGTGAGTGCTGTGAGTGAAATTTCTTGTCCTGACCTTTTAGTTTTGTCACCTCAGAGACAAAGCTCACTTCAAATCAATACTAGGTTGTTTCTAGAGATGGCTTTAGCTGTACGAAAAACATTTTTATACTGACAGAAGAGCCTTCTGCAGTGTAAGGGAATGGGAAACAGCAGCCATGAAAACAATAGCACAACCTCGACCACTCTTCAGGAACACTCACATCGTGTATGGCATCGTACATTACTTTGAACGCAGGCTGCTTGTCGTCGTGATAGACGCCTCGGTTACCGTGGAGGATGGACACACCCTCCTCCTCAGCAGTTTTGCAGTTACTCCCATACATGCAGTGGTCCGGCCTGTAGTTCCACTGGCAGGGAAAGATAAAGAGACACTCTGGAGAAAAAAGACACGTTGTTATTACGGGAGTAAATCACAAGCTTTATCACAGTTCTACATTATATCAATTCGTCTGGATGACGATACAATGTTTCTCAACAAATCTGTCATGATATGATTTCAATTCARTTCCAAAGTCTTTGATTGATATCGATCCACATCGGGCATATGARGAAATGGWTTGATGTTTTCGTTTTGCCTAGGGATGTCCCGATCAGATACTCWGTACCGGTGGCAGATATGGCCATTTTTTGAAAATCAGGTKGAATCMGATTTAGTCATGTGATCGGGCCGATCCAGTTTTCAGCATCATCATGCTTTACAYCTGCCGTTAAGAAGTCAAGACGCACACAAGTATACAACCATGTCCACAGTGTGGGAACACTTTTCAATAGAAAACAATGATGAAACTYCATCTTGCAAAATCTGCAAACTGGATGTTTCTCATGGTGGGAACAGCAGGGCTCGCTTTAATACTACRAACCTTGRCACTTAGAYAGAAATAAAGCTATCAGWTCYGTATRGGATCAGTATCGGATCYGTATTGGAAAGACTAGTCATTAAAAAWAATCAGATTTTATCGGGAGCCAAAAAATCTGGATCGGGACATKCCTAGTTTTGCCTTYATGTAACTCTGGGGTGTCAAACTCATTTTCACTGAGAGCCACATGATTAAAGGATTATCATTGATGATCAACATGCAACATGGGAGATTAAGTTTGTYGTCAATGCTGGWTCCAAAGCAGCTTATTTTAAGACATTATTACTGAGCTATCTAACTAAAGTGCTCAGTTACATATAGCCAACAGCTCAGGGGCAGGATAAGGACTATTATCTTTCACCTTTTAAATTTGTTTATTTTGCTGCATTTAACCATAAATTTTACGTTTACCATCGATATAAGAAACAATTTTCATATTATGGTAAGTAAAAAAGAAAAGGACAGGAGTCACCCGCGGGCCTTGAGTTTGACACATGTGATGTAACTGAATCATTAATCATTTAATCTGTATACTGATTTAAATTGATGAATTGTTACACCCCTAATTATTACAGATCTGTTGCACTAGAAATGAGAAAATGTGAAATCAAAACACAACCTGTCACATYAAAGTGGTTTGTTTTGGAAAAACCCATTTCATAGGGTGATAATAACTGAATTTATTTGTATTAATGTGCATTTTTACATCACTTGTTTAGAAAACAGAAAAACGCATTTCCTAACAGCAGCCTGAATTAGAAAAGTATAAAACAGGCCTAAAATGGCAACTAGTACAGAGACATTTTTTGTGTTGCAAAAGCTCAAAACATAAAAACTAAAAAKCATCTTTATTAGTCGTTTGATTCCTTTAACTTTATTTTATAATGAGATTCACTCCTTGTACTGAATATAAAAAGATTAAAGTGTGAACTAACTGTCTGCATGACCAGGYAAATCCAAGTTAGTTAATGGTGTTATAGCAGTTTTTGTCTTGAGTAAACCTGATTAGCTGTGGTGGCCATCTAGAACTGAMCTGATTCCAATAGTTAACCAGTCGATGTACATTTGATGTGAGTTACATTGCTCAGTAATAATGTCTTTATAATGTCTTAAAATAAGCTGCTTTGGATCCAGCATTTCATCCACTGGTTTGTGAGAAGTATTACCAAAGCTATAG
>NW_013953357.1:84613-95523 GCF_001266775.1 Austrofundulus limnaeus
GTATAATACGGACGGTAAAAAGCGGATTTTTGAACAGTTTAACATATCGATCTGTTGTGATTTAATGTCATACAATTACATATTTGTTTAGTGTACACATCTGAGGCCGTTTTAATGCGCTATTCCGAAAACCTCCAGCTGTGCCATCTATCATAAAGCCAGGCTGTGGAAGGTGGGGGGGCTAAGTAATTATGTGGTGGGAGTGAGCGAATTAAGCGTCACTACAAGGAATAAATCCAGTAAGTTTTTAGCCCGGTGACCTGGTGGGTGATGTACATTTGATGTGATTAGCTCAGTAATAATGTCTTTATAATGTCTTAAAATAAGCTGCTTTGGATCCAGCATTTCATCCACTGGTTTGTGAGAAGTATTACCAAAGCTATAGACAAACATAAACACAGAGGCAAACACAATATCTCCTTTGGCAGAGGACGATAAACAGATGGATTTTTGTTTCATGGGCTAACTGGAAAATTCTCTAGAGGCAGTAGAGAGTTCAAAGCCTCGGCAATTAAAACTAACATTTTCTTTGCTCATTTCAGCTCAGTTGTCTCAGAGATCATGCCAGTGGCTATGAGCTCTTAACAGCCYCATTTGGCTGCTGCAGCTGGAACGCCGGCTGCTGCCACTGCCTGCAGCTGGATACTGAGTCATGATGAGAACTGGTTTAAAACACGGCAGAATTGGCAACTGTGGTGAAGACTTTATTTTCCACCATCACTGCTGGCGGCATGAAGAAACCAGTAAAAAAAGGCATTGCACCTGGGTTGTAGTGGAAAATGATGTTGAGCAGGTCCTGGTCSCCCCAGGTTATGTGGTTCTTGTATTTCTGGTAAAGTGGATGGAGAAGATCCTCCCATGACAGACCGCTGAGAATCATGCTATTCTGTAATAAGCAGCAAAAAAAACAACAAGAAAAAAGCTCAACAGAAGCCTTAAATGCATCATCAAAGGAGGTACACATTTACACTCCACTTTCCATTTGTAATCTGCAGCCAGTGAAAGCTGCTAAAATGAGCTCTGAGGCAACAAGTCTGCGATGTCGGCATGGTAATCTCAAAAGCTTCAATCACAGGCACTTGGAGCCCTCAGCCTTTGACTGGAGCTCAAAGAAAAAAAAAATACTTGAAAATGCAAAGAAGGTACCGCAGCCCACTTTAGCCTCCGACTAATCAGAGGGTGGGTAAATACGGGCTGCAGTCGGAGCTCACCTTAAACAGCGTGCTYCGGATCCTTGTGAGATTCATCAGCATGACGCCCGAGTTGACCCCCGTGTCTCCGTAGAACGGGTGCCGGGCGAAGCGGCTGTACCAGCCGATTTTTGGCACCTCGTGCTCCGGGGCCATTGCTGCCAGCTGGGTGCTGTTGAAGGCCTTCAGGAACACCCAGATGTCGTCCATGGGTCGCAAGAACAGCACATCTGTGTCCACATATAGTAACGAATCCACGTCTTTCAGGATAACCTGGGGGTACAGTTCATGTCAGTATAGTACTAACACAGCAGCTTTGTATGGCTTCAGTGTTTGTAGAGCTGGGCGGTATGACCCAAATTATATTATATCACAGTATTTGCAACAATTATCCTGATATCACAGTATTTGATGGTATTTTTATTTTCACGGCTTTCATCACAGCTCAGCTGATGATAAAATTTACAAACATTGCTTATTGATCAGCAAACCGTGGTCAGCTGAATTACCCTTTCTGCATCACAGGAACTACTGTATTTCTTGACTTTTTTCTTTTATGGTTTCTCTCTCTGTGTTGCTGTTTCCCTCCTCTACGCATCTTTTCCTCTCTGCCTGGTTGTAGACAGTAGTCATACATTTTGGTACAGACGTGAAGGAGGAGGGTTGAACACATAATTATTGGATCTATCATTTTATGTTATTTAATAAAACTTAACAAGATGACTCAGCCGCCGAGCACCAGTCAACTCAACCCTGGTACAAAACTACTTTCCCCCACAAAATAAGACACARTAACGTCTCAAACCCTACATTTAATTCACACTTCCTTGCACAAAAGACATGAATTTGTGAATTTCCAACTGTCCCTGCTCACTGGAGCGTCAAGCGTTAGCTAAGATTTTGGTGTCAATCGAAGCAGAATGATCCCCTCTACCAAAGGTTACGCCCACATTTTCAAAATTATTATCTATGTTAATTTTATGGTGATTTTTCTGAGAGTATCATTTTTTCTGATACACCCTGTAGTTAAGAGTGTAGCTTAGATCAGTGATTCCCAAACAGGGGTATGTGTACCCCTAGGGGTATGCGAGCATATTACAGGGGGTACATGGAAAAATATCCCAGGTGTGTAAAAAATTAATAAAAATAGGACTGAGATATGTAGGGCCCTATGATTTCCACAATGCGGAAGATGCAAATGAAATCACGAAGTTGACACAAAATGGTATCCTGTATAAAACGCGGAATCTCACGGAATTTGTATTTTGGACGTTGCTGCTTCCTGCACCTGCCATTACCTGGTCTAATTACTTATTCACTTTTAAGGCAATGTATTTATCTTTATGTTTAATTTGAGTTGAAAAGAATAAAATGCCTGAGAATTAAACTTCTAGAGGGTTAAATAAATAATTTTCATTTAATAATCGGTTGTTATACATTATAGTTTTGGAGAATCATCATTACGGTTGACAGAGGGGGCACTAGTGGTATGACACAATGGCTCAGGGAGTACACAAGTCTAAAAAGGTTGGGAACCACTGGTTTAGAGTGTTTAGTCTTCAGTTCAGACAGTTTTAGTGTGTTTTGAATCAAACTACGAGTGATTCTTTTAAATGAGGAGCAGAACTCGGAGGTCTGCAGAGGGCAGAAAGACACAACAAGCACGTCTGGTCTCTTAACATTTCTCCCTTCTCGCTCTTAKAGTCAGAAAAATGAAATATTTTTTCTTTGGATGTTTTTTTTATGTGAGAAGTGCAGTCCCATAGAGGAACCCCCCCTCTTTTCCCCAATATGCCCGCCTCCGTCTATAACACCTTCATGTATCAAAGTACCTGGCTGTCTGTTGTTATGAATGTGTTATGAATAGCTGTCACCTACTAGTAGACCAAATTTTAGCTTATCTGTCAAATCAGCGGAGTAATAGACATTTTTGTGTTTTCTAAGGTCAATTAGCTGTGGAGGCCCATTTCAGGTGGCAGGGGATAATTATGCTGTCTATTTAGCCTAAAAGAGGTGCAGATGGCACAATTGCAAAGTTATGATTTTGCTAATTGTGTAAAACTACATGAAAAATGATTCAGCCTCAGGTCATTCAGAACATAGTASATGCTCTCACCAGCTGTTCAGTGAGTTTTCTTTAATAACGTGAAAACTGAATGCCTGCTGATTGCTCTGCAGTGAGGGGAAGACACTATGGATCTGTTGCACCAGCATTATGTCCGATCCATAGCAAGAAAGCTGGCTGTTGTTTCAATGAACACTGGCCTGAAAAGGAAATCYATAAGCAAGCACAAGCTTCACTTAATAAAATGATTGGTTTTAGTCTCCTGAGGCRTCCATTCCTTCTAAGTAAGTGCTGCGGAAAAGGTCTGAAACGATGCAAGTAATTATTTATAGTCATGCACTATAATCGCCATAAACTTCTTGATGCTTATATATAAATCTAATGGATTTAAAGCCCTTTTCCTTTAATTTGGTTCATGAATTTACACATGAAGAGGGTTTGAGGCTAAATAAATGCAGAAGTCTGACCGGGAGAAAGAGTCTCTGAGCAGCACAGGGCTTGAAGAGCTTCTTCCACTCGTCAGCGTCGCCCACAGAGAAGGAGATGGGGTAGATCCTGTACTGGAACCTGGTAGACATGAAGTGAGGCCACTGGTTCAGCTGGAAGAAAAAACATATTTAAGATATAAACAGACTTCCATTGAGGCAGCAAGTGAGGAAAAGGGTCAGCTGAATTATWTTCCCTTTTACCAATTTGTATGATAGATATTTAGTGCAATGAAGTSTAATCATCTTGACTACTAAAGCTAACCTAAGGAACAGAATCATGTTCAGCAGGTGATGCAACAATCAATCAGCTGGTGACCAGAATAGATCAATTATAAACTTGACCAATGACTGGACAATCCAAAACTCAATAATGTGATTTTATTTCTGGTTTGTATATGTACCACAGCCAGGCYTCGATCACAATTCAGCATGTTTCCTTGTCTACAAATATATCATCATCAATTGATAGTTTTTTTATTGCATAAAGAAGACTCAAAGTAGCTGTATTATCTGTGTTTCAGATGGAAGRACAAAATGGATTAAAAATCATTTAATGTTAATATCATGTTTGACAACAATGCAAAATGTGGAATTTCAGAACATAAACCGTTTGTGGCGTGCACACACCAGAGCCAGAATAAGGAAACAGCTCCTTCTGCTCTGGAAGCCAGTGTCTAAAAAGGAAAATCAGGTTGAAAAGAGCCACACTGTGTGAACGTTTTGTACAAGTTTCCAACCAAAGGAGGGAGAAGAAAAATATCTGGTTGTAGCCGCTGCCAACAGAGGAGTACGAGCAAGAAACGACAGTTTCCAAATCCTTACAAAGTTCATCGCAACTTTTACCCATTCCTAATTTTATTACAGAACCGTATTTACAACTTATTTTATGGGTTTTACAAGTCTTTTAGAGTGGTCTTATTTAGCCGTTTGCTTTTATGGTCTCCTGTGGTTATGTTGTTATTCATGATTATTTTATGTAGAGCACTTTGGCTCAAGGCAGTTGCTTTCGAGTGTGCTTTATGGATAAATCGGATTTGATTGTGAAGGATTTGAGTCCACATTCAGTGGCTGTGTGAGCTTGTGCTCGATGTTTCACACTTTGGTGCCACAGTAGAACTTGTCATGTTATGTTGAAGCACAGCCAACCTCACGTTACACAAGACCAAGTAGTCATTGTATGACTAAAGAAAGCTCCAACAAGTGACGCACAGACATCTACTGTACTCTGCATGTTGACTCTTTGTTCGAGTTCCCAAAATCGTGTTTGAATGAATCCCGTTAATACTGCACAGAGGTCTATAAAGTACTTGAAAAAAAATTATTAAGTAAAAGTAAAATTAAATGAACAGAAAATGACTTTGYTAAAAATAAATTTCACTGATGAGAAAACTACTCAAATAAAAGTTATAAAACAGTTCAGAAAAATTGAGAAAGTAAAAAGTACTTTTACACACTCTCAAAAAAATAAACTTTTGAATTTACTGAACCAAACTGGTTCCACTAAGTCAGGTTGAGTAAATTGAGCAATATACGCATATTCTTTGCTCAGTTTACTCAACTAGGCTTAGTGGAGCCAGCTGACATGACTTTGTTGAGTAAATTCAACACTATTATTTAGAGTGCAGAAACATCTTCTTTCATGATGAGTTCCAACATTTTTAATTTTGTAACAAGTAACTAGGTGTTACGTTTTAAAGTAAAGAAGTAAAAGTATTTATTTTAGCTTTAAAATGTAACAAAATCAAAGTAAAAGTAGCTGTTTAAAAACATAATTGGTAAAATTACAATTCCTCAAAGAAACTACACTGTAACAAAGCAAATATGCTTAGTTACTYTGATACTACTACTATGATACTACTCTGATACTGCATTTTAGAGCAAAAATATTGTTTCTTTTAGGTCTGAGAGGTGATTTATATAAATCCACTTTTCTGTGTAAACTTTTAAAGCAAGCTGAAAAATGTAAATAAAGATTCATTAGTTTGATTGTTTTATTATAGAGCTCTATTTGCCATGTAGTTTCAATAAAAAAAAACACATCTAACAGTAAAGCAGTGTTTAGATTTGGGTTATTGGGTCTGTTTTCACATATTATGGTGGGCACGTCTGCAGTTTTTTAACTGCCCTGTAATATGGTGCAATTTTACGTTTAAATTAAATAAATCAAATTTGATTTATTTAATTTAAACGTAAAACTGCACCATATTAAGGAGCTATGTTCTGGCTTATTAAGGAGAAAAACTATCATTATTCATGTAGGTTTTATTTGTACAAATGCATGCTTCCAACTGGAGGATGGGTTTTGTAGAAGTCCAGTAKAGAAAGAAAGCTTTCTAAGTTAATGTTTGCTTAGAGAAAATGATTATCTTCGCACATGAAAACAGTCTTACAAGCTGAAGATTTAGATTTAAGATACTAAATGTTGTGTCTGATTAAATGAGTCAGTTATACATCTAACACACACACACACACACACACTAAAGTTATCTCTGTAAAGGTGACTTTGAAGCAATCCACAGTGTAAAAAAACAAAACAGATGTTTAGGTGATGATATATTACACCTCAGTCTTGAGATAAAAGAGCAGGTAAACATGAGTCAAATTTGAAACAGCTTTAATCTTTAGAAACATGGGAAAGGGTGTGGGGGTAGATTTTCCTGACTTCAGGATTAAATTAGTAAAATTGGCTTTTTTTAATTGATCAACAAATGGAAAAAAAAGATATTTTTACARGATAGTCCAGTAGACTAGGTTCGATTGGGGACCAAAACTGRAACATTTGTTTACATTTTCAGCTGCGGTTCACATTCAAACTGCACTGTACCAAACAAACCAAAACCTTTGAGCAACCTGTTCCCTCCCTCGCCTGTGGTGGCGCTGCACCGAGAACCACTGAACGAAACGACACAAAAATCTCTGAAGAAGACACCGAGCGCAACGTCCTTCTTCACGAAATGTAAACAAACATGGAGTGACGTCAAATTGTTTTTGGTAAATGTGTCAAACTCTTCAACAATGAGGCAGAACCGTGGAGAACGTCGTTTTGGCACCTCAGACTGCTCTGTATGAGATGGCGTGTAGTGATACGAGTGAATCCAACTTCATAGCAGCGATGTCCACCTCGTCAAGCAAAGTATTTGAGTAACTTTATTACAATTACTCAGAATGCCCTCCGTTACAGTCTGCTTGGCATTCACACATGGAGRCGAACAGCACCAGAGATCAACTTAACTGAACCGAGACCCAGGTTTTTAGGCAGATCAGATTTCGTTTTTGTTTTTGGTCCACATCAGAGTTTGATTACGCGTTCACACCTCCCCAAACAAACCAGACTTTCTAGGCAAAATGAACCAGAGTTCGATTAAAGTGGACTAAACAGCGCTGGTGTGAACTCCCCGTTAAGTTCAACACCCTCCATTATAGTCCCAAGTGGTTTTAAGGGGTACTCACTATCATAGAATATTATGGCTGTACGTTTTTTTTTTTATATATTTTTGCATTCTGGCGTCGCAAATGTAAATAAAAAAGTTTAAAAGTAAAAAAAAAAACTTGTGAAAATACCCAATCACATAGCCGACGATTGCCAAAAGGCTGATGACGCCATGCTGGGGACTGGCTAACTAATTGAACCCACAGCTATAAACCTCTGCCAAACTAGCAAGCACAACACCATCTCCTTTCTGACTGAGAACCCTACAGGAAGAAGAAAAAGACATGGAAGTTTTGGAGCAATAAGAAACGCCGCAGGAGAAGGAGGTAGTAATGAGATGGACGGTGCAGTGCAGTCAGAACCTTCTCAGAAAGAAGAGAGAAGCTCAAAAGGTAGAGATGGAGGAGAAAAACAGATTCAGATGACAGGTAAGAAAGTAGAAGACTCGTAATAATGTAATCCTTAGGTGTGGAAAGTGTTTGGAGCACAGAACAATGTTCAGCGACAGTGCTAGGAAGTTTGTCTGTTTGACTTTAACAAACTTCACTCATTTCTCCCAAATTTCCTTGGTTTTCTAGAAAGAATGGGTCCTAACTTCCTCTTTGGATTTATTCCCACAGAACTGTGCAACACACTGATTGGGCCTGTTGTTCCTGCTACAACTATTCTTGCCAGAAATTAGAAAAAAAAAACTGACTGTGTGCAATAGAAATCTGGCTGCCTGGACGGATCTGGACCCTGACATAACATCGCACCCCAAAAAAGGGAAAAATTACCAATGAAKGGCTGTTTTCTGAAACAATTTGAAATTTACGGGTTTGCTTTACTTTTTAACATTTGCCACAGAATATAAAGTATTCATTTGTTTTGTCTATTACATTTAGCTGGAAATGCATTATGAAATGAAAAATTGGGGGTGGGTGATGGATTTAAGCTATGTGGAGCACACATGTTACAAACATATGCTGGGGAATTTCACAATAAAGCTGTCTTACCTTTTCTTTGAACTGTGGCGCCAAGGCGTCTTCAGCGAAAATGTGAAACTTTATCTTCTTCTGGCTGAACAGCAATGCAGATTTAACCATGGTGAGGGTTTCGTCCAGACGATTCCCACATGCTACCACGGCCAGGTGCATGACCTCCTCGACCCGGCTGTGCTTCGGCACATGTCGGACCACATTATTCTGAAAGTTCCTATAAAAAAAGACAGAGGCAAGCATTCAGGAAACTAGTCAAATAGATCACAGGTGGCATATTAACATTCTCCTCACATGTGGACAGAGACATAAAAAATGACCACCACTGACACACAGAATAAGTAGTGTGGAAAGAACAGGATGATGAAAGACTGCGAAGGAAAATACTATAAACCTACACACTTAAAAATACTAGGAAAACATAGCTGTGATGAGGATGGATATTACATTTAAATATAATTTTGGCTAAACGATCTAGGTCCCTGGGAGATGTGGTTTCTGCTACCAAACCTCTCATTTCTGTTTATGTTTGCAAGGAGCCTGACTTGTCGATTTTAAGCCATTATGAGAAATAATTTGTTGTTTTATTTCTTTTGTTGAAGATATATCCAAGTTGTTTGTAACATTAGTTGTGCTTACACTCATTTTTATTTTACTCCRGGTCTCTGATCAGTTTAACCCCTTAACCACCAATGTACTGCCTGCAGTACATTCCCAGTTTGTGGTTACTTCCTCCCTCTTTATAGCCTGACCCTCGCTATCAGGGACTTTTGAATTTGTATAATAGGCTGTTCAAACAATTCGATTGGTTGTCTTCTTTTGATTGACACCTCTTTTGARCAACTGGGTTCATCTAWAGGCTCTCCAGAGCCCTAAATGTGTGGCAAGCCCCTCATGTCCTACCTGTCCATGGTACATGTGATTGATCGACTAGAACTAGCCAATCAGCTCTGAGCTTCATTCTGACAACACAGCTGTGTAGCCAATCAAGTTGCCTTTTATTCAACATGCAGTTTTGGAAATAAAAAAAGTTAATAGTTATAGTGTATTTTAATTTAAATAACTAAACAGTTGCATTGTCTGCATTGTGATACTCCACTTTACAGTTATTGGWCTATTGAGATTGTTCTGCACTGAAAACAGGCAATTTCTGATTCCTAATGTCGGATTCTGATGTCTACTGTCTCTAAAACAAAACATGCCGTTTTCTATTCTGGCACAATTCTTCATATTTTTATTATTAATAGTTGTATCATGGCTACTCAGTGTTAATTTTTGTTTTGTGTGCACTATAGTTTGTAAAGTAACTAGTGTGTGAAACTCTGTACTGATGCTGCTGTGACACCTGAATTCCCCCTCGGTGGGACAATAAAGGCTATTTCTATTCTATTCTATTCTAAATACTAGTAACAGTTACACAAATTACGACTGCTGAAGTTGAAAATTCAGATTGATAGCTTTACAGAGACTATAGGCTTGTGAATTTACTCCACAAGTTTCAAGAGCAATACTTAATTTAACTTGAGTTAGGGGTAGGGTTAGGGTTAGGCCCACATGTTAACAGGTTAAGACCCTTCCCTGTGTGACAAACTGACTACAATGTGGATGGTCTATGAAGGGTCTTGGCAAGATCTTCAGGCACATATTCAAATTTCACTGGGCTCTACGTTATGATCAAGGCGTATGATAAGTTGTGGAGGGGTTTGAGCTTGCAGGAAATTTCTATGCAAAGTCACAGTGGTTTATCATTGTGGCAACAGCAATTCAGGGTGTTGGGAGTGGTGTGGTCACAGCAGTGGTAGCATGTCCATGATGTGGGGTATGTGCACATGTTGAGAATTTGAAGCAGGACTGACCACACTAGTCTCATGTCTGGGCTACAAACACGACAAAGTCATGAAAACAAGCCAGCATAGATGTGACATTGTGGCATCYTTTGGATGCCCTTTTCAGTTTTCAAACGCCTTCTTTCAATGTGGCAACGCCTCAAGACGCCCTCGGGGCATCGCCACATTGAAAGAAGGCCAAACTTCGAATTAGCCAAAATTTAAGACATTTCTCTGGATGAGATGCAACTTTTGCTCTCAAACCACACTAGAAAGGTCTACTAGCCAATATGAATTAGGGTGGGGATGGGCCTTAGGTCTTGGTAAAACTTTGATCCAGCAGAAGTGAGTGTACCAGAGGCGATTGCTCTAAGACTGCAAGGGAAGCTCAGCTTCCCCTAAAAWGTAAAAAAACGCTTTTTACAGTTTTGACATCAGCAGAATGTTGCCCGTGGATTATCTCTTGATGGACAGAAGAAAGGAAGAGRGCATGTTTTTATTTTGGAATATGAACGCGACATGACGAGAGAGCAGTGATAAAAACTGCTCCCTGCAGGAGAGAGAGGCTAATCTCCACATGATGCTCAGAATGTAGAAGGTTTTAATAGTTAACTGACTGATTCTTACTATTTATTTTTGCTCTTGTTTGTAGAGTGATGTTTAATCTATTTACACACTTGTTTTAGGGAAGATTAAGTGCAGTGAATTTATTCATTCATCCCTAAGAAATGTGAAATGATGCTAAGTCAGAGATCCAGAAAAGAAAATCTGTCATTTTTAGCAGGTCAGCTGTGGAATAAAAAGAGCTGCTAAAAGTATAAATAACTATGTTAAATCATTTTCGTTTATTCAGAAGACACACCGTTGCGCACCGTACACCCCCCCCCCATGCTGCGTGGGCGCAGGTGGTCTCAGATGCGGGTTTGAAATAAGC
>NW_013953357.1:96523-103936 GCF_001266775.1 Austrofundulus limnaeus
ATTAACATATGATCTGATTAGTCAACTAATCAAAAAATAATAATCGGTGATTAATCGACTATAAAAATAATTGTTTGTGGCAGCTCTGGTTGATAGTAAAACCAAAGTTATGACAATTATATGATAATTACAGAACTTTTTTTTAAAAAAATGGTCATTTTTGAAGCAGAGAGGAGCATCGAGCGGACTGATTGGGGAAATTTCCAGTCAGTCTGCCTGGCAGCATTAATCATATTAATCCTGAAGTGCCAAAAAAATAATCGATTTAAGCTTTTCTGACAACTAATTGCATACGATACGATCTTGCCCAACTCTATTGTAGAGGCGTGTTTACTTATTATATGGAAGTTCTTTTGATTCTGTATAGTTCATGGGATATTTTGCTAACAGAACAGGTAATAGCATGAGTACATGTTGATCAGTCTCAGCTACTACCAAACCAAATGTTCTATCAACATCTGTCAAACCGACTGACTTATTGCCAATTTTGGGTCGTACAAGATGACCTAGTTTTGGCAGCCATCTTGCATTCATTGGGCTGACCTATTACATAAAATCCATCAAGTGGTTCATGAGATATTTCMCTAACAGACAAACGGGCAAAAACATCATCACCCTTCTTTACCTTTCTCACTCACTTCTAGACAACTTGAACAGCATGTGTGTGCAGTTTTCAGCCTTATTTCAGACTTGCTCTTTCAGCTTGAGCACACCTGATTCCATTCATTAATTACAGTGTCAAGTTTACCTTTACCTTATTAAATCCAACAGAGCAGTGAGAAGATGGCCTACTTTCAACAGCAGGGTTCAATGATGAGGAAATCTGAGGCCAAGTGATTTATTTCCTGTGCGTGTGTGTGTGCGTGCGTGTGTGTGTGTGCGTGCGCGTGTGTGTGTGATATCCTGCTCTAAACATGACCAAGTAATCACATCTGTCATGCTCTCTCTGCTCTCGTTTCAGCCAAATGCCTGAGCAGCACACAAATAATGGCTCCAACACACTGGAAAATTATTTTTAAGATGAACTGCAGCCAAATAGATTATTTTTTTAGGCAAGATCATCCAGGGTTTGTTTAAATAAAACTTCCCGGAAAGATGAGATGTAAAAAAAAAAAAAAAAAAAAAAAAAAAGAGAGAGAGAGAGAGAAAGCAGGGAAACTCTCCGTCACCTTCTGGTATTCACGCTGCCCCTTCCTCTGTTAAAAGCTCTGCTTTCTTTTCCCACTTCAGCGACTGGTTTTCTCGCCAACTTGGCTTCGTTTTCCAGGTAAGACGACGGCGACCAGGAGGACTCGCCGCCCTCCTCCAACTCCCGAGCCTCTCCAACTTCTTTCAGCGGCAGCGAGTCGCCCGCGCCGCCGCCGCCGCTGCTGCTGCTCCCCAAAAAGTACAAAAGTAGAAAAACTCCGAAACCCGCGGCGATCGCAACTACTCTGCAGTGGATCCGCATGGCGGTGAGAGCGACTTGTTGCGGGAGGGGAAGGCCGGTCGGGACTCCGCTCATGTCTGCAGCGGCGGAGGGAGAGCGGCCCGAGCTGACATTTTGTCACCGCTCCCCTCTCGCATGTTCCTGCAGATGATGGAGAGCAGAGAGAGCCGCTTCTCCCCGGCCGTCCGCGGAGGATACCGAGGAGGCGTGGCTTCTTCTGRCTTACCGTAATGCTTACTGTAATACCGCACCGTGTTATATTTGTTTCTAAAGTTTCTTGAAACAATGCTAGAAGAAGAAGAACAATATGCAACATCAAACAAGGATTGTTAAATATTTAAACTGATGAAATATGCAGGTCCTTCCCCAAAAAGGATGTTGCCAGGATGGGAGTATTTTTTTTTCTAAAACGTGTACTTTTCTGCACTGATGGTACATTTTTCAGATATGCAAGCTGTCCATGCCATATGCATTGATGCACCCCCATATCATCAGCGAGGCAAGTTTTTGAACTGTGTGTTGATAACAAACAGCCCCTTTCTTTTTTTAACCTTAAGAACATGCTGTTTGTTGTTTCAAAAAAATTTAAACTTTACTTCTTCAGACCACAGGACAGTTTTCCTCTTTGCCCCAGTCCATCTGACTGGAGTAAACTTTGGCCCTAGAGAAAATGGCAGTGATTCTAAATGATGTTAATATAATGTTTCTTCTTTGCATGATCCGTCCATCCGTTAGTCCCTCCGTCCGTCCGTCCGTCCGTCCGTCCGTCCGTCCGTCCGTCCTTACTGTGTCTGACAAATAAATATGGATTTCATTGCATCCTGCTTTTTTTTTTTTTTTACAATGTCCCTTTTCCCCCCAAAACTGGGGTTGTATTCAACTTTYAACGGTTAAATATTTGTTTTCTCCAAAACAATTTAAGTCCTGGGCACTGCACAGGCACAAATGTCTCTGTGTATTGCAACAATAATGRACAAAGAAAAGAACAGGGTGAAAGAATATTTAGCTGAACACAACAAAACAGAAAACAAGTAGATTAAAGTATCAGAAAAACAACTCAATCTGTATTAAAAGCCGGTGATAAGAAATGTTTTAAAAAGATATTTAAAAAGTGGAAATTACGAGGAAGAAAATCTACTTTGTAAATGATTATGACTGTTTTTCTTGTATGACTTTTTCTTACAGAAATAAGTTTTTTGTTTTCCCTTCAGTGAAATCAAACAGCCCGTTTATACTATACATTACGGTAACATGGAGGTTCAGTAAACAGCAGTCTGTGCATGTGAGGATAGCCACGAAGTGTTTAGCCGGWTGAGTATGTGTTGTGTTTATCATTTCAACCTTATGTACTTTTAATAACTTGAGCTAAAACGGTTCACATCGAGTCCGCGGTTTAAAGTTGATAGCGTTACATGTGTGCTTTCGGCAGGTGCTGTCTGCTGCATCCCACGAGGAGGCAACTCGTGTTGTTAGCTTGCAGCTAACAACAAACGGAACTCCCTTTAAGAATCCGCTAAGTCAGTATGACTTCTATTTTTTCGACAAAATGGACCGTATTATAGACAACGCTGATTGTTTTACAATTGTGATGGTCTATGTTTAATTTCGGTTTGTTTAAAAGCAAACAAACAGCTTGTTTTTCATAAATATTGAAAACTTAAAACAGAAGAAAAGACACATYAAGTGCTGCAAGTTAATGTTATTTATAGAAATATTATTATTTTGCCATGGGAGATCAGCCGGAAAACAGTGTAGACTTTTATTAATAGAGAAACATGATAAAATAATTATTTTTGGGTCTCTCGGCTTTTTTTTTATCCAGATCATGCTGCAGTGAAATGACAGACCTGTTCAATCTAGCAGCAGAAATTAGTATTTTAAAARATATTAATATACCATAAAAAGTTTTTGTAACTCGCAGCTTCAGGTGGATTTATGTCCTCGACTCAGGAAATATTATTATTTTRCTGTCACATTTTCCAGACATAAACACTATTTGAGCCACCCACCAGGGGGCGTGCTGCTCTGAGCTGTGCTGTGATTTATTCAGTCTGGATCAGGAACATCATCCTGTAAATCAGCTGACAGTCCCTCTTGTCGTTTGTGCTTCTGCTTCCAGGTTTAGTCAGAATGATAACTCCTGCCTTTGACTTGAGCCAGGATGCWGAACACCTGATCTTCAGCATCCGGGTACCTTTCACCAGGACGTCAGAGTTCGACCTGTTCATTGACGGGACAGATTTTAAGTTTTACGCAAAGCCCTACTTTCTCAGGTGAGTCCTCCTCCACTGACYTGTTTTCAACTAGCAGCATCCTTGTAAGACTTCAGTTTGGATGTGAAATATTTATTTTTTTATGTGTGTAAAGAAATGTTTATGATTGTTGTTGTCAGATTAACTCTTRCTGGAAGAATTGTGGAAGATGGAAGGGAGAAGGCCACATTTAACATTGATAAAGGTGGGTCGRATATTAAACAAAACAAATTACATTTACTTCATGCACATACAGTGGCAGTTAAACAGTACAGCTTGTTAAACACAGTTGGRTTGAATGAATGGGTGATTATCAGGCTTCTGCAGAACTTGGAAGAAGTGATTCAAAGACTGAATCTGTTGTGTTAGAGAAGGATAAAAAAATAAAACATGCAGGGCTGCGGCCCTCCAGGACCAGTATTGCCCCACCCCTGGCCTAGACCATCGTACCCTTATCTGTCTGCTAAAGCTTTTATTATAACAAAAAAGAGGGCGAGTTAAGATGTTTGTCAGGGTTCTTTCATCTTTGTACAGAAAGCTTCCCCACTGTGCCAGCAGACAGTTTATTAAGCTGTCTGTTATGGGACAGTTACCCTCCATGTTTTCTCCACACAGCCCTCTGGTTTTAGCAGCTTGCTCTGAATTTTAAAGGCTTAAWTTGAACAACTGCAGTCGAGACTGAAAAACATTTATTGAAGGACAAACAGTGTTGTAATTTTCCAAGTGTCACCAAATATGTTTGGATTTTATTTAAACATCTAATTTCCTGCCTTTTTTTTTCTTTTCAGTATGAGTTTTGCACAATGTACTATTCCTTTGATTTTAATGAAATTCCAGAGCGTCCTAATAATATCTATAGAGGTTTTTTGAAACTCCCTCTGCACATTACAGATGGCTGCAGTCAATGGTTTTTTCTATTTCTAACAATGACGATAACAGAGAGCAGTTTGTGTTCACTCATAGGCTCTTTCTTAAGACCATTCTGCAGAATGGATGCACAGACCGGTCTGTGTTTAAGCTCTCTCTGGCCAGTACCTTATTCAACATCACAGAGGTTAGAGCTGGGCGATATGATCAAAATTTTATATCACGGTATTTTCAACATTTTCACCGGTTTCACTGTATTTGACGGTATTTTTCTTTTCATCACAGCTCAGCTGATAATGAAATGTACAAACTCTGCTCATTGAGTTTTTTTCTTTTACTGTACTTCTGTCTGTGTCTCTGTTTCCCTCCTCTGTGTCTGTTCTTCTCTGACTGGTGGTTGGAGACAGTAGTCACGCATTTTGGTCCAGTCGTGAAGGAGGAGGGTTAAGACTAGCTAACTAACTAATCACTAACTAACCGCGTTAAATCTAACTGTGCACATCACTGAAGAGGTGTTTACTACATTCAGCGACGGTGAAAACGGGATGTTTTTTTAAACGTCAGTCAATATAAGCAGCAGAATCGCCACCTGCTGCTGCAACTAGCTGCTCCAAACATTAGCATGCTAACGCAGACAGCGGTGCAGCAAGAAAAAATGTCCCCCGGGAAACAACAGTTCACTGGCGGTCGAGACGAAATGTTCCGCTATTTAAACCGGAATGTCCGGTATTCAAAAAATTCATATCATAACAAAAATAAAAACCGGTATTCAGTACAAAACGGTATACCGCCCAGCACTAACTGAGATGCAACAGGAGTGGGCTGTGAAACAGTCTTGAACCATTCAGAGGACACACCGAGGCGGTCAMAACACGTCCCAGTCCTGGAAAGAAGCGTCTTATGAATGGGCCTTCTTTTTCAACATAAGAGCAACTCAACCTAATCCTCCATCCAAATGAGCCTTGGTGTGGATAAATTAATAATATATATCGTGATAGACACATGCTCAAGAGGAATAGAAAATATGTCCAATAGAACATTGACAATTTCAATGAACTCTGATCCAGAGCTGCACGGCATTCTGGGAGATGTAGGCAGAGAACAGGCTTTAGCTCTGGGGTCGCCAACCAGTAGCTCATGAGCTCTTCAGAAATGAACAATTAGGAGAAGCAAAATTTAATTTGTCACTGGCCAAACAAACTTTCATTTAATCTATAAATGTCCCTTCCCCTTKGTTTTCAATCAAACAGTTTAGGGCTCAGTATGGTCGATCAGCAGACGATGCATGGTTATATGGTTGTTCGGTGTTCGTTTGCACGCACCTTTCATAGCTCCTTCAGACACCAAGCTCCTGGGAAACTGCTACTGCTGCGGTATACGTCACTGCACAGGGTTTCTTCCAGCTGGAGTCTACAATGCGGAAAAATAATCAGAGACCGTCACTCGATGTTATTTGTTCACAAATCTGTTGCGGTTAAGTTYGTAGTGTGTAATACACTATAATATGATAAACACAAAAAGCACATTCATGTAAATTCAGTGTTTTTTGTGGTAGTTTCATGTGAACTGAAGACAATGTTTTTTGTGCAAAACAAAGTTATTCCAATCGTTTAAGTTTAAAATTAAATGTTGCGAAAAGAAGCTCTTGGACAATTTCCTTTTGTGAAAGTAGCTCTTAAGGAAAAAAAAAGGTTGTAGACCCCTGCTTTAGCTACTCAACCTCTTGACAGCTCAGCTAAGCAAGGTTGGTGGCTTCAGCTAACTCACTCACTCTTTGGTAAGCTAGCAACAACCTGTTGAGTAACATGCTCAGTAACAGTTTCATGTTTCACCACCGTGCCTCAGAACTGCTTAAAGCCTAAAAAAAGAACAACAAAATGAAAGGAGAAAACAAGCAAAACAGCTCGAGAAGAAATTGTGGATAAAAGAGGAGAAGTCACATCACGGCTCTGGCAGTATTACTCAGTCTTTTTTCTCCTGATCCTTATTTCAGATAGGTCAAACAAAACAAATCAATATTTATCAATATTGACTGAAATGAAACACTTATATTTTTATTTATTTTACTGTTGTTTTACCAGGCAAATCCCACTGAGATCACATATCTCTTTTTCAAGGGAGGCCTGGGCCTGAAGGCAACCTATTGTACATGTTTTTGGGGTATGGGGGAAACCGGAGTATCCAGAGAAAACTCACAAGCAGAAAAAGAACATGCAAACTGCCCAAACCCAGGACCTTCTTGCTGTGAGGCGTCGGTGCTAACCACTGAGCCACCGTGCCATATCCTGTTATATTTTTTCAGCCACGTCGCCCAGCCTTAGTGTGGTCATCATTTTTAATATAACTGTTTTTATCCTTGAGATTGAAGTGTCTGTGCCTTTCTCTGAAATACAAAAATCACAGTAGCAGCTAGGGACCTGCTTTGGAAACTACAGTGGATTTAATGAGCACAGTAATTTCTATGTAAACATGTCATTTTTCCACAGTCAACATCGGAAACATCCTAACGTTTATGTAATTACAGTGCCCTGTTTATCTGTCGTTTACATGTAAACAATGGCCTCAGTCAGTCAGGCAAAGAAAAAAAAATGTCTACATCAAGTTATTTCATCCCATTAAACCACTAAACCGTTTGCAATGCTATAATTATTGCAGCTTGCAGCTTCTCATTCTTAACAAACTAGTGTGTAATTTTGTCTTCAACATAAAATCTCAACCAAAGCATATAAAATTCAAGTAAAAGAAATATAGTACAAGATGTTAACAATCTAACAAATGAACTAAATCATGCAAAATTCAAGTCACTCTCTGGAAAAACTATAATAAACATTTATTTATTATTTTTTATTTAACATATTTCTCAAT
>NW_013953358.1:0-667 GCF_001266775.1 Austrofundulus limnaeus
AACTCAATGGCATAGTCTGAAACACGTCTCCTGTCCTGCTGCAGTTGGTACAAAGCTCTGGCTGCCTCACGTCCTGGCCTGGTGTGTTGGAAAATCTGAGTGAAACGTTTAGTAAAAAGTTCTAGTGACCCACAGATGGTTGAATTGCGTTCCCACTCACTTGTAGCCCAAGCCTCTGCTCTGCCCGTGAGATGAGAGATTATGAAGGCTATCTTGGCTCTTTCAGTGGGGTAAGAGTGAGACTGCAGTTCAAAATGGAGACCACATTGTGTCAAAAATGCTTGGCACTCACCAGAGTCCCCAGAAAACTTCTCTGGACGGGCAAGATGAATTGGATAGACAGGAAACGATGATGACTGTCCACTTACAGTCTCATTAGTGTGAGACAAACTTTGTGCCTGTGTTGAGGCCCCATCATTGGAAAGCTGGTCAGAAGTGAGCTGAATTCTTTGAACTTTGTCCACCAGGAAGCTGAGTTGGTCACTGACAGATGTCATGAACTGGTCTTGTCGTTCACTCACATGTCTGAGCTCCTGGTGTAGATGAGTCATTTGCTCCTCCTGTTTGGTGATCCGTTTTCCTTGAGCCCCCAAGGCACTTAAAACTGAGTTTGAGCCTGCTGAGTCCATCTTTGGCCAGTTCGTACTGTCGTACGGCACATAAAAGG
>NW_013953358.1:2686-4428 GCF_001266775.1 Austrofundulus limnaeus
ACACACACACACACACACACACACACACACACACACACACTGTTTTCATGCTGTATATTTTAACTGTGCCATACAGAGTAATACTTTTGTCATGCAAAATTCAAGAACACATACTTGTTCAGACTGAAATAATCAGAAGTTGTGATTAAAGTAGTGAAAATAAACAGATCAATTCTTAACAGGCACCAAGATCTGCAGAGCTGCTCTGTCTTTCTATTGAATCCCACCAATATTCTGCAGATGGTGGAGTTTCTATTGAAGATGCAGTTAAGTGATTTAGGGAATAGAAGATTTAAGGAGAACCTCATTTTTCCTGGTTCGTGGCCACTTGAGAAGAACACGATATTCATACAGTATTTGCTGTCAGAACCAACTTGTGGTGTCCTGCTATACGGAGTGTATAAAGAGCTTAAATTGAAACCATCAAAAGACAAGGGAGTACAGAGTGATCAAANACACACACACACACACACACACACACACACACACACACACACACACACACACACATCAAATCGTAGTGACACAAGTTCACATACAATACAACGTTCCACCAGGGTTTTACATAAACTTTAGCTGAACTCAGTAAAGGCTGTTTTTAATCTAAAAATATACAGGTCTGGTAATCTGTGTGTCTTGTGTTAATGGCTCACTCAGCACTTCTTTTAGTTACAACAACAATGCAACATTATTATAACAGTTGTTTTTCACTGAACTCAGCAAACTTGGATGAAATATTTGGCAACTGTTTTCTGCTGGATGTCCTTCTTAAATACCCAATCTGGACTCAAACCTGCAGCCTCAGGATTCTAAGACCACTGGTACTGTACYTCAGCCTCCCTTGAATCATAACCTTATCGAGGTGGAGGAGTCTGTGCGGCGTGCACCTGAATGATCCTAGGAGTTACACTATATTGCCAAAATTATTCACTCACCTGCTTGTCTCACATCTGAGGTTTAGTGATATCCCATTTGTAATCCATAGGGTTCCATATGACATTGGTCCAACCTTTACAGCTAGAAAAGCTTCAACTTATCTGGGAAGGCTGTCCACAAGGTTTAGGAGTGTGTTYATAGGGATTTTGACCATTCTTTCAGAAGTGCAATCGTGAGATCACATACTGATGTTGGACGAGAAGGCCTGGCTCTCAGTCTCGACTCTTAATTCATCCCAAAGTAGGGATGCACAATATATTGGCATTAACATTGGTATCTGCCGATATTGGTCATTTTTTTAGAATTTTGGTATCGATATGATATGTAAAACTGGGCCAATATTAAYGTCAGATATTGATTTCCCAATTTTTAGCTTTGTGTTTCTGTTTTGGGAGGTGAAATGATCCGGTGGTATCTGTTTGATCTTTCAGAATGGGAGTTGGACTCTGCCGTGGCTGCCTGTTTTCACAGATTCTGTTCATAACTTACATGGACAGAATTTCTTGATGCAGCCAGGGAGCGAAGGAATTCTGGTTTGGTGGCCTCAGGATTCCATTTCTGCTATTTGCATATTATGTGGTCTTGTGGGTATCATCGCACCGTGATCTTCAGCTCACATTGAAGCAGTTTGCAGATGAGTGTAAAGCAGCTGAAACCATGGTCCTCAGTCAGAAATGGGTGGATTGCTCTCTTTTGGTTGGGGGTGAAGTTCTGCCTCAAGTGGAGGAATTCAAGTACAGCGGGTAAAATAAGTATTGAACACGTCACCATTTTTCTCAGTAAATATATTACTAGAGGTGCTAATG
>NW_013953358.1:5986-8684 GCF_001266775.1 Austrofundulus limnaeus
CATTAGCACCTCTAGTAATATATTTACTGAGAAAAATGGTGACGTGTTCAATACCTATTTTACCCGCTATATCTTGGGGTCTTGTTCAGGGAAAAATGGAGTGTGAGACTGATAGATCAATGCAGYTTCCACAGTTTTGTGGACTCTGTACCAGTCTATTGTGGTGAAGGGGGAGCTAAGCTGTAAGGCAAAACTTTTTATTTACCAATCAGTCTGATTATGTTCCTGCCCTCAGCTTTGGCAACAAACTTTAGGTAGTGACTGAATGAACAAGACTGTGGATACAAGTGGTCAAAAAAGTTTTTTTTTCTGCAGGGTAGCTGTACTCTCCCATAGAGAGAGGGTGAAAAATTCAGACATCCAGGAGGATCAAAATAGAGCCGCTGCGCCACATCGAGAGGAGCCAGTTGAGGTATCGGTAAGGATGCCTCCTGGACTCTTCCTTAGGGAAGGGCTTCAGGCCTGGGTATGCTTTTGGAGTCCTCCCAGAAGAGCTGGAAGAGGTGGCTGGGGAAAGAGATGTCTGGGCTTCCCTGCTCAAGCTGCTGCCCCACTACCCGACTTCGGATAAAGCAGCAGAAGATGATGGATGGATGGATGGATGGATGGATGGATGGATGGATGGATGGATGGATGGATGGATGGGGATGATACTGCAGCCCACATCACAACCACCACACTATTCCTAATGAGACTTTAATCACACACAGTACAGTATATAGTTAATGCCAAAGTTGCACTGTCAGATCCTGTATGACCTCAGCAGTTTTAARGGAACAAGAGTGTGTCATTTAGGCAGTGGTGGGCAGCACTAATCCAAAAGTAAAAAAAACTAACTAGCTCTGAAGCACTTGTGCACAAAATAACTTAGTGAAAACTAATAATAAAAGTTTGACTCAGAGTATATTCCAGTGTTAATGTAAGTCACTCACAGAATATTACCAGCTAGAGGCACATCATTTGACTTTTACAGCTTTGCACATATTGTCACAGTTTTGGGAGGTGATTTGTTGAAACAGACTTTTGGCTCATGGCGATAAATAAACAGTTGTTGTGGATTGCTAGTTCTGCCCCTTCTTGGTCATTTCCTTATGYTTATGGTATAGCTTTGTTAAGAAAGCATGCAGAATATATCAGTAAGTTTAAACAGTTCATTGGAGAACTGAAGCGATGCATTCTGGGTACAGGATGAATTGGTGACTCGAAGCGAAAACTGGAAGACAGRAAACCRTCTTCACTTCAAAATAAGAGCATGAATTTAAACGTTTCCCTATGTATGYTATGGCTCYAGTTGTCCACTAWATGTCTTCATCAGCCTAGAAGCTTTGAATCATTTTCTGTACTCCTAGTCTTAAACTGGAGYGTTTTGGGAACCTTTATTCAACAAAATCACTTCAGGCACCCCAATTTTAATGTAAAATGATCCATACTTACAAAGTTTAGAATTGATTAGAAACATTACTTATTTTTCTGGGACTGGGAGTGTTGCCCAGTGATGTAGCTCCAGTTCCTTCCTGTCACGTAAACACAAAGAATTGTGAGAATTATCTCTTAACGTGAGCCGGAAGGACAGTCAGATGTACTGTATATAGCTTCTGGAAACAAGCAAACATCTGAGGGATAGCTGTTTAGATACAAGAACTTTGCCTTGTATTGATGTAAGACAGCTTTCTCCCTGCGCTGTTAAGAATAATGACAATCAATAAGATTAAATAATTAAATTAGGGCTATTATGTTCATAATTTAAAAACAAATAGATTAAAAAGGTTAGAAAAAGCACAAACAAGAACATTTGTTCGGTGATTTGCACTTTAGGGGACTAGTGCCCTCTACTGCATTTAGGGGTAAACTTTCGCAGAATTTAATATAATCACTAATAAAAATTATTAAAATCTAATCATTAAAAACTAAGAAGTTGTTAGATTTTTTAATCTTAGAATAAGATCTGCATAGATGCCGGTTGACACTGGTTGAAGCCCCCATTTTTCTACAGTTGCTCGGAAATGACCAACGAAAGGCTAGCAAAATCATAAACCATTTGTGTTGTAGCAACAAACTGGCATCCGTCATTGTAACTATGATAATTTTACATACTACATTTCCTAAATTTCTAATGAAATTAATCTTACCTCTTGAAATATCACTATTTTTAAAGCTGCTATTAGTCATCGCATTCAGTAGTATCAAAGATTTATGACATCAGCTGGTCACCATAGAGACTCTGTCATGTTTGGGAGTGGAGGGGGTTGTGGAATGATTTTTCAGTTGGATGCAAAAAGGAACCTCAGCCACTAGATGTTGCTGATTAATACACACTGTTCCTTTAAGATAAATTGTGTAAAGTTCACTTAGTTGTAGACATTTTTGTTTTAACTAAAGTGGAGGCCATCTTGACAAGAGTTTACTCTAAAAGTGAATCAGTTGTAAAACAATGCTAACTTTCTGTGATTCTCATTGAATTCCATCCAGTGATACAGAAATGACAAACACACAGAGGTTGTTACATTATCTGCATTCTGGAGCAGGGTAATGAAGTGAGAGAAGGAAAAAGAGCTGGAGACTGAAAAAAACACAAGAAAAAGAAACAGCAGAAGAGGATAAACAGTGTTTTTAAATATTTTAACTTTTAGTCCATTGTGATTCTCTCTCTCTCTCTCTCTCTCTCTCTCTCTCTCTCTCTCTCTCTCTCTCTCTCTCT
>NW_013953358.1:9076-10295 GCF_001266775.1 Austrofundulus limnaeus
ACACACACACACACACACACACACACACAAGGCGTTATCGGAAATATCACATTCTCATAATCAAATCCTCTCTCACAGGACCCATCTGAATGTCTAATTCAGAAGAAAAAGAAAAGCTGTTGTTTGGGCTTCTGTGTGGATCATTGATTGGGGGTGTGGTCACACTAGTCCTGGTCTGAGTCCAGAGTCTGAGCTGTTAGTCCTGACAGTAAAGAGACAGTTGACATGATGGCAGATCACTGAGAAGCTGCCAGCCTCAGTCTGAYGGGACTGTGGGATTTCTTTAAATGATTTTCTGTCCTGACTTCTTGTTGCGTTAAACTGATGAGCACTCGGGTAGCCGTCATTTATTTTCCCTCCTTCAGGCCTCGGCAGTGGGCAGAAACTTCCTACACATGTGGATGTCTAAATTTACAAGTGTCACAAATCATAACGACGTTGGCTTTTCAAACACAGGAAGCAGCTGTAAGAGACAGTTAGTTATTCATCCATCCACATCAGGTGACTGCAGATACATTCAGCTGGAATTTTGACTTCAAAAGAAAACACCCAAGCATGTTTAACCCAAATCAGATTATGCTCTCATTTAAAAGTGTAATCACTTTTTTTTCTTTAATTCTCACATGTGAGCTGACTCCAACTCTTTATTCATTTTGGTTTTTAGCATTTACTAAGTAATAAAAGGTTTAAATGCTTTTTGTATTTATGTAACAAAATATACATTTGAGCCTATCGGGCTGATAGTTATCGTGCGCTCCTACTTATCAATCCATCCATCTATTATATTTTACACACTCTTCCTTTCAGGGTCAAAGGGAGGTCAGTGGTGCCAATGTCCAGCTGTCACTGTGCAAAGGCAGGGTTTAACCTTTACAGGTCAACAGTCCATCACTGAGCCTGTATTAACAATACCTGGGATATAATCACTTTCGTTATCAAATGAGAAAAATCTCTCAATTCATCTCCAATTCACAAAAACACATTCACATTTTTCATAAAAGTCAATTATTAAAAATTATCAATCTAAAGAAGCCAGCAGATTGTGTAGAATCTACATTTACTGACAGTCTACCATCCTCAGCAGCACATTGGTGACAGTGGAAAGAAATGACTTCTTTTTAACAGAAAGAAACCTCCAGCAGATCCAGACCAAGGATGGGCAGCCATCTGCCTCGTCTGGTTGGGTTAAAGACAGGAAAGAGACAAACAAATGTAGGGG
>NW_013953358.1:10841-14905 GCF_001266775.1 Austrofundulus limnaeus
ACTCTGGACAACTGGATTCTGCTAAGGAGCAAGCCAAGGCCCCTGACCACCTCCACCCCACGTGAGCCAGGAACCCGGTCCCTCACTGATGTCCCGAGAGAAAATTACCTCCACTACTCAGTCCTTCATAGCATCCCATTGGAAAATAGATTTGATAAACTGTATTTAATCTTTAAGACTTCCCCCTCCTGGCTAAAGAGACCCCAATCCTAGCTCAAAATAATCCCCCCTCTCAGAGTTCTTGTCCCGGACCTTGCCGTGTCTCCATACCACAGTTCACACCGGCTCCCCAGTGTGCCAGTCCCACTCAAGCTTCAGCTTCTTCTTCTTCCCTCCCTCCCCCTCCATCCAGCTCYATTCGTCCACTATTTACATCTCCTTGTCCTCTTTTCTCTCCAACAATGCTCATACTTGGAGATTCTGTCACACGAAATATTCTTTTCTTCAATGCCATCACTCATAGCATCCCCAGAGCAACAGTCCCCRTAATCCTTGCTCAACTCCCCAGCCTGCTCCTCCCTGTCCCACCGTCTGTCCATAGAATAATCCATGTAGGCTGTGTGGATGCATCCCGTCTTCACTCTGAAATCACCAAAGCTGAGTTCAAAAAACTTYTGGAATTTCTCAACACCTGTGGCAAATCAGTCTTCATCAGCRGACCCATTTCTCCTCATGRCTGTGGATCTGAACTCTTCAGCAGGATCTTGAACCTCCACACCTGGCTCCAGTCAGCTTTCAGAGCACACAACATGTGCTTTTTTGATAATTTTAATCTATTCTGGGACCGTAAATCCTTTTTAAAAACTGATGGCTTTCACCCCAACAAGTTGGGCAGCAAAATTTTAGCAACCAATCTTCAGTTTTCAGTGCAAAACCACCATCCACGTGACTGACTATTCCATAAACCCCCCCACTTCTTGCTCTCCCTCATCTATACAGTGCATCACCTCCTCCACCTCCTGCCACAGCTCCCCCTGCAGTCCCCAGCAATCATTGGCCCCCTGTGCAGCCACTTCTTTACCAATTCAGTCCGTTGTTACAGCCAGATCCATCCGTCCCTATAATACAGTTTAAACTATTAACAAAAGTAATCTCTCCTATGTTAAACGCAATATTCCAGCCACTTCAGTCCCCATCACAACAATGCTCAGTGAACTCAATTTTGGACTCTTTAATATCCGTTCTCTTACAGGCAAAGGACTTCTTCTCCAGGATCTCATAAGTGACAATAACTTTGACTTCTATGTCTCACTGAAACCTGGCAACAACCCAACAACTTTACAGAGCTCATTGAATCCATCCCACCTGGTTACAACTTCACCTGCCAACCCCACAACTTAGGTCGAGGGGGAGGCCTTGCAGTAATCTATTAGAAAAGGTGGAGAATCACCCCCATTCCTGCATCAACCTTCCAGTCATTTGAGTCCATAGCCATGCAGCTCAACGGTCCATCTCCTTCTACAATAATCACTATTTATCATCCGCCTAAGCACAATACTGTCTTTCTCTCTGAGTTCGCTACCCTCCTCACTAACATCTCAGCACTCTCCCCCAACATAATTCTGCTTGGTGATTTTAACATAGTACATATGGACAACTTCAACAATACACTCACTAAGGACTTTGTATCATGTTTGGACAGTTTTGGCATTCAACAATTCATTAATTTTCCAACTCACTCCAAAGGACATGTTCTGGACATCATCTGCTGTTCTGGTATCACCCCTAAAAACTGTTCTGCAATGGACTTACCCATATCGGACCATAAGCTAATCTCTTTTAATGTTACACTTCCATTATCTAAAGTTAAACCATCACGTGCCATCTCTTTTAGAAATATTAAGAACAGTAACAAGGACACTTTAAATACGGCTATTGAAAACATACCCAGCATAAACAGCTCATCCTCTCCTGACCAACTAGTATCTCACGACAACAACAACCTTCATACCTTACTTATTACCCTGGCACCATTAAAAACTCGGACTGTCTTTTTCACCCATTCTGCACCCTGGTTTACACCTGAACTTCGTCATCTAAAATCCAGAGGACGACAGCTTGAAGGCCTGTACAAGAAAACTGGACTAATAATTCACAAAAACATGTACTCAGACCATATTCTCCGTTATAAGAACGCCCTTTCCCCTGCCAAATCACAGTATTACACAGTTATTATCAACACAGGTGATAGGACTACACTTTTCTCTTTAGAAAACAAATCTCTACGCCCACCAGACTCTTTCCCACCTCATTTCTACTCAGTCAGTACCTGCAACTCCATTATRACATTTTTCAACAACAAGATCAACAATATCCACCAGAATTTATCTACTCATTCAGAATCCAAACAGCTCACCTCTGTTTTTCTACCCCCTCTGTCAAACTCATTGTCAAGCTTTACACTTCCATCACCTGCAGAAATATCTCACCTGATTAGAACCTCTAAACTATCGACCAGTCAACTTGATCCCCTTCCAATCACACTTGTTAAAGAACCTGTTCACTCCCTTATCCCATTAATAACAGAAATTATTCATTCATCTCTCACCACTGGAATTGTCCCATCATCTCTTAAAACAGCAGCAATAACCCCTATTCTTAAAAAACCCAGATCAGACCCCAGTGGTTTTAATAACCTCAGACCCATCTCAAATCTGCCATTTCTCTCAAAAGTACTTGAAAAAGCAGTTGCATCCCAGATCCATTCCCACCTCTCTGACAATAATCTGAATGAAAATTTTTAATCTGGTTTCCGCCCAATGCACAGTACAGAAACAGCTCTTCTAAAAATCACTTATGACCTCCTCACAGCTGCAGACTCTGGGCTCCTCTCCATTCTCATCCTCCTTGATTTAAGCACAGCCTTTGACACCATTTCACACACCATCCTCATTGACAGTCTATCACGTATTGGGATTTCAGACGCACCCCTTAACTGGTTTATTTCATACCTTTCTGGTCGTACACAGTTTGTTCAATTAAAATCTTTTTCATCCCATTCAACCCCTCTCTCTTCTGGTGTTCCACAAGGTTCTGTCCTCGGCCCTCTTCTTTTTATCATTTACCTCCTTCCGCTTGGAAATATTTTCTGTAAACATCCAATTCCACTGTTATGCGGATGACAACCCAATGCCACCCTCCCACCCAACTCACTGTCTGACTGCCTATATGATATCAGGTCCTGGTTCACAAGCAACTTTCTTAAACTAAACAGCGACAAAACAGAATTTCTTCTCATTGGAACAAAATCCACCCTTGCAAAAACCAACAACTTTTCTATTCTCATTGACAGCACCTCAACATCCCCCGTCCTTCAGGTTAAGAGTCTGGGTGTCATCCTAGACAACACGTTATCATTTAAATCCCATATCAGAAACATTACTTGTTCAGCCTACTTTCACCTCCGTAACATTGCTCGTCTCTGTCCATCCCTCTCACCCAGTAGTACTGCTATTCTAGTTCACACTTTGGTCACATCACAGCTGGATTATTGCAACTCCCTACTTTTTGGTCTACCAGCAAAATCCATCCATAAACTACAACTGGTCCAAAACTCAGATGCTCGTATCATTGCTAGAACCCCTTCCACCAGTCATATAACACCTGTCCTAAAGCATCTTCACTGGCTCCCTATCAAATTTTGGATTTCCAATAAAATCTTGCTCCTCACCTTCAAAGCCTTCAATAATCTTGCCCCTCAGTATCTCACAGAACTTCTCCACATTAACACATCTTCCTACACACTCAGGTCCTCCTCCATCCAACTCACTCAACCGCCAGCTCATCTGACCAGTATGGGCTCAAGAGCTTTTAGTTACTCGGCACCCTACCTCTGGAACTCTCTCCCACCGGATATCAAAAACTCTCCTACCATCTCCATTTTTAAATCACAGATTAAAACTTTTCTCTTTAAACAGGCATATTCAGTTTAATCAACATCTCCCATTAACCCTACTTTTTGTAGGATGTTTTGTTTTATATGTTGTTTTATTTGTTAATTATTATGTAAACTATGATGCCTTATTGTTATTTTATCCTATGCTTTATTCTTTTGTTTTACTGCA
>NW_013953358.1:15604-17360 GCF_001266775.1 Austrofundulus limnaeus
GTGTGTGTGTGTGTGTGTGTAGAGAGAGAGAGAGAGAAGCGCAGCAGCCAGCTCCTCTCCCCACCCGAGGCTGAAGGTCAACAGACAATAATGCTAAGCTTGCTAACTGTTCCACCCTCTGACTGCTGCAGGGGCGTGTCTTAGAGAGAGGCTTTTATACCAGAACACAGCCGCTGTGATGAAACCATGGAGGCGACATGTCACCGTGGAGAGCCGTTAACCAATTTGTAAATTAGCCTACAGTACCACTGCTCTACCCATATGAGCAGCAAAAACATGTTTTTAGACCAAATATAACAGATTTGAACAAATATGCACAAAAACATCAAAATTAGCACAGAAACAGTACTATATAACATTTTTGACACATTCTAGACAGTTTATCAGCGAAAAAAAGTTAATTTTGCGGTAAGCAACTCTTTAAACAGATGCAAATGACTTCATGCATGTGTGAAGGACATGTTTTTATGATCCCTGTGCGATCAGAAATGATTTCTAGATTCAGGAAAATAATGAATTTAATATAATGTGAGTGAGATAAAAAAAAATACCAAGGAAGAATAGGAGTAAAATATGTTTTTTCACACAAAGAATGAGTGATTGTGTGTCAGTGTGCGTGTGAGCACGCATGTGAAGCTGCTGTGGTGTGCAACCGCATCCATTCTGAGCCTGGAAATATTAACTTTGCACAGGAGTTTATTACCTTAATTACTGTAAACACAGAGGAAATCAGATGTTTGGTAGAACATAGACCTTTATTTATTTCATAGCTGATATGAAGAAATGAGTCTCTGTGCCTCAGTGGAGCGTTTTCATAACATGACATGATGTTGGAGAGTCCCCACAAACGCTGCGTGCGCCGCAGCCCTTGTGTGCAGTCTGTTTGTCTGTCAAGCTTTTGCTCTCCTACTTAAAGCATTTTCACAAGTTATAAAGTGTACTCCCATGTGTCATTTTGGAGAAATTTACATCAACGTACACGCCAAGTATGAAACACCTCTACTGCCGGCGAGGGTGCGTGCACTCCAAAGCGCGACCATAACTCAGCCTTTAGAATCATATGGATGCAACGATTCCATTGGGCATGATTCGGCTTTGGGTGGACTGGACTGACACAGTCCTGATCGGTCTGCCATCTGCCTCTGGAAAGCTACTGTGAAACCCCAGTTCAATCGCTGCTGCAGCTGCACGCGCGGCGCACGGCACCTCGCTGTGTCGCTCTCCAGTGCACCACAGTGCCAAACTGAAAAATGATTATTCCTGAAAACGACTGATGAGTCACTCGTCATCATGGATCAGAAAATTATATCTGTTTATAAATAGCTGCTCTTCATGTTACACAATTTATTATATCCTCCAGTAAGGCTGAATCCTTTCTTGTTAAATGTATTTTTGGCACAACTTTGCTGGTCCTTTATACAACTGCATCCATATGGATGTAATAATTTTTTTTATCATGTGTGTCTGCTGTGAACAATAATCATTTTCATATCATTAACAGTTTCTCAGAATCACCTCTAAGTATGAAACCAAATCCAAACCAAAACCATAGAATTGTGAGTACGCCAGCCCTTTAGTTGGCGTGGGGCAGCACACATTTCCACGTTCATTTCAGTTTTGATACAGTACATCCGGAGTTTTGCATGGGAAATGGTGTATGCAAGGTTTTTGTGCGAATGCACCGTTGATACATGAGGCCCCTGATATACACTCACCGGCCACTTTATTAGGTACACCTGTCCAACTGCTCGTTAAC
>NW_013953358.1:19901-21997 GCF_001266775.1 Austrofundulus limnaeus
TCTGAAGGCAAAAGGGGGTCCAACCCGTTACTAGCGTGGTGTACCTAATAAAGTGGCCGGTGAGTGTATGTGAATGAATCAGGATATTTTGCCTATACTGGACACAGTGAGCGCATTCCTGCATGAAAAGGCAAAAAGATGTTTCCATCACATAATTCATATAATGTGACAAAAAACACAATATGTACAATATATACAATATGTACAACATAATTTTTATTACTCTGACAAAGTCCCAAGAATGGAGTGAGTCAGAGAAGAACTTGAAACATCACGCAGGTAAAAATGGATGAAAGGACAGGGAGATAACCAGGAGGCTGCTGTACAGATTTCCTGATCTGACATTCCTCTGTATAAGGCAGAGGAAGAAGAGATCCCCTTGTGGAGTTAGCAGATAAAACATCTGGAGGCTGTAGCCCTGATGAGATGTAAGCCTGCAAGATAGCTTCACAAAGCCAGTGTGACAGCCTCTGGGAAGATAGAGGTTGTCCTGCAGACTGCTGTATGCAATGAGCAAATAAGCTCTGAGAGCGTCTCATTCCTGTTGTCTACTCCATAAGGGTAGAGTGCGCGTACTGGACACAAAATGTGAGAGGTGGCTTCCTCCTCAGAGTTGTGAAAAGGAGGAAAAAAACCCGTCCAGAGTAATGACTCTGGAACTGTAAGAACGTGTGATGCTTTTAGGTGTAAAAGCCAGGTTAAGATGCAATATTGCTAAGCTGCTGTCCCCATGAAAACTGAGACATGATGGAGCCACGGACAGAGCTGACAACTCGCTCACTCTTTTTGCTGATGTTAACGCTAACAACAGCCTGTTTTCTGTGATAGAAACTTCAGCGAGACCTGGTCCAGAGGCTCAAAAGGAGCTTTGGACAGAGCGCGTAAAACAAGTGTTAAATCCCACTATGGTAAAAACATGCATGTGACTGGTCTGTGCCTGTGCATGCCTTTAAGGAAACGTTCCACCAGTGGGTGATTAAAAACAGTTCTGTCACCGAAACCCTCGTGACAGGAGGAAATCTTCGCAGCATACGTTTTAACAGTGCTGAAGGCTAAACCTCTGTCTATCAACATCTGTAGGAATGACAGAATGCAGGGGAAGGGACATGAAATTGAATCTGCATTTTTCTCTACACACCATGATGAAAAACTGACCACTTGGACAAAATTGTGGAAGCTGTGTGCACATCCTGAATGGTGCGCACCCCATTTTCAGGTAAACTCAGATTCACCAAGCATTGCTGTTCAGCGGCCAAGCCCAGAGGGGCTGGCCTATCATCAGGAAGTTCCTGATTGCTCCTTTTGCCTGCAGGAGAGCGTCTTCCCGCCTAGTCAGCTGCAGTGGGTAATATGACAGTAAGGACCGGAGGACCGGGAACCAATGCGCATTCATGCGCCTTGGAGCGATCAAAATTACTTTCCGCCAGTCTGCCCTGATCCG
The DNA here is from genome assembly GCF_001266775.1 of Austrofundulus limnaeus. NCBI lineage: Eukaryota > Metazoa > Chordata > Actinopteri > Cyprinodontiformes > Rivulidae > Austrofundulus > Austrofundulus limnaeus. Next base: position 21,343 of record NW_013953358.1, read on the forward strand.
GTCCAGCAACTGTGGGATCAGAGGGACGTGTGGAAAGGCATGCAGCAGCTTGTCCAGCCATGGTTGAAACGCAAATGCATCCACTCACAAGGGAGGATCGTCCCGGGGGCTCAGGGAGAACCAGAGGTCGCACTGTGCATTTTCTCTGCTCGCGAACAAGTCCACTTCCACCTTGCCAAATCTTTCCCAGATTTGCGTAACTATGGTCGTGTGCAGGACCCAGTCCCCGTTCCGGGGAACCCTCTGGATATTATGTCCGCTCCCCTGTTCAAAACACCGGGGATGTACACCACTCTGATCGAGCGTAAATTAACGTGTGACCAAAGGAGAATTTGTCTGGCTATGTCCAGCAACTGACGGGATCCACGGAAAACACGTTTTTAGACCAAATATTACAAATTTCAACAAATACGCACAAAAACATCAAAATTAGCACAGAAAAAGTACTATTTAACATTTTAAACACATTCTAGGCAGTTTATCAGCTAAAAACAAGTTAATTTTGGGGTAAGTCACTCTTTAAGTTCCAAGTTGTGGTCATTGTGTATTGATATAAAATGAGTACCAGAAAATGTGTGAAAACAATTGAAGAAAAACTCTAATCAAAATGTTTCCTGAGTTACATTTGCTTTATGGTTTATCTCTTATATAAGGA
>NW_013953358.1:24048-25439 GCF_001266775.1 Austrofundulus limnaeus
GTAATGAAAAGAGTAACCATTAATCTTTTTCATTATACTTAAGAAAAGAAAAAAACACACCAGAAGAAAATGGTTCAAATGTTTCTTTATTTGTTTTACGTAAAATGCTTGTTTAATCAACTATTATTTTACAGTAAAAGTTATTAAGTGTTTTCTTTTTATTTTTCAATTTAACTACCCGGTACATTGATAGTTGTGATTATGACTTCACTGTGTTATTGTGAAATATGCCTAGATAAATTTTTCTGTTTGAATCACAGACAAATATTTTTAGATTTATTTCAGTTTAAATGATTTTCATATTCCGTTGAAYTTYAGTTCATCTTTCATTCAGTGTAAGTCTGTCAAAGTTAAAACYTGTATTTCTGAAAAGYTGTTTTTCTGCCATGGCAGGGATCTTCAGMCTWAACRRTTTCTATTCYTCCTGTACTAACCAAGAAAGTCGAGGTSATTTGTCCCTAGTTATCTCCTCTTTAGAATCTAACACAGACAGAGCCTTGACAATCAGAACAAAAGAAGGAAGAGACRAGAAAACGTCAATTTTYGTCTCAGYTGTGTTTCCTTCAGGAARTTCAGCCMCGACAMAGATATTTGTCTCAYGAGCTAATGAGCAAATCTCTTTGTCTAGAATCAAGGCACCTGCAGCCTGGATTCAAAACAGCTTTTAAGTTCCTTTTATTTKGAAACTTTTGATGAGAAGCTTTTATTTTGAAAGAAAACCTGAATAAATCTTGCCTTTCTTTGCCTGACTAAAGCAGATCTTTTTGAGAARCAGTAMACAAAACGTGGGAGTTTTTGCTGGTTTRTGGGGACCAGGGGTCAGATTTATAAAGGATTGCGTGGAAACCATACTAAAATGAACGTACTGAAGAAATTTTGTAACTCATTAAATGAATATTGGATTCAGTTTTATATTTTATACTTTCTGATCATTACAGCTTTAAGGCCATAACAGGATAAGAGTTGGTGTGTTTGTTACCATGTGTTCTTTCTCTTAGCCTAAACAAAACTGAGTGACGTTCTGACGTCTGACGCAAAAGGTAACACCTCTAGGGTGTAACCAGGAAGGGATGAACATTACAAGCTGAATTCATTATTATAGTAGAAAGAAGTTGTCAGCGTTTTGCAGAGTGTCTGCTCAGAGCAGAGCTCCCGTGTTTGTTTTGATTTGGCCCAAGGTTGTACGCTGAGGCCTGTGCTGCTGAGTGCTGTTCTGTGAACCTGATTGACGTCAGAAGATCAAAAATAAAGTTTTAACAAGAAATCCTGTTTATTCGGACCTACCATTTTGAACAACGCATATTTTTCCAACTATTTGGTGAGTTTCCCTATGTGATGGACGGTCTTGAATAAGCAGAGAACATTGGATTTTATTTTTGGCTGTTGAAGAA
>NW_013953358.1:26666-28128 GCF_001266775.1 Austrofundulus limnaeus
TTACAGAGAAATGATTTCTCTCCTCCAGCAAGAAGAAGAAAGCGAAAGGCTTTAATTAAAACAGCTAATAATGGCCTGAGAAGTGAAGCAGTGTTTCTTCAAAATAGATTCACACCACTGGAAGAAACTGGTGAGTCTGAACAAAGTTCATTATCTGATTTCAGTGAGGGATCTGAGACCAGATCCAGATCCAGTTTAAAGCCAAAGCAAGTCCGAAGAGAGACATTTAAGAATCAGGAAATGCTGATCATCACAGATAAAATGGTGAATGAAATCAGAGGCTTCTGGAACAAGAAAAAAGTCAAAGTTCTGAGTTTTGCTGATAAAGTGTCTGACCTCACAGAGAAGATTCTGGAAATCTTAGCAGAATATCCAACTCTGAAGAAGCTCATCATTCATACAGGAAGTGACGAAGTTATGAATCGACAGTCAGAAATCCCGAAGAAGGATTTTATTCAGCTGCTGAATGCAGTTAAGAATCTTAACATGGATGTGTTTCTCAGTGGACCTGTTCCTGCAGCCAAAGGAGGAGCTGAGAGGTTCAGCAGACTGTTGGCCCTTAATGGATTTTTGGAAAAGTCCTGTGTTGACCACTCTGTGAGTTTTGTGGACAACTTTGATCTCTTCTGGGAGAGAAAACATCTGTTCAAGTCTGATGGAATGGCTTTGAACTGACATGGATCAGAGCTGTTAGCTTCAAACATGACATATTTCCTGAACCAAGTTCCGGCTGGAACCAAACAACTGGAGAGTGATCAGCTGACGTCTGAGGCTGAAGAACCACAGGTGCAAACTGAGACACCAATGGAAAACAATGTGCAAGTGGCTGAACCGGAACCACAGAGAGGGGAGTTACTTCAAACTGCTGAACTGGAAGAACATCTGGTTTCATCATCATCACAAACAGAGGAACCAGAAAATGGATTTCACCAACCTACAACTGAAGTAAAACTGACCACTCCTTCTCCACCTGAGGAACCCAAACCACCAACTGAGAATGAGAATGTAAAACCTACATCCAAGAAAAAAGTATACAGGATCGGAGACCGCTTTGAAGACCCTGTGAAACAAGAACAGGAACATTCAGATTATCGCACAAAGCTACAGAACCTTTGGATGAGGAATAAAAATAAATGGACAGAGAAGAAGAAGCAATAGTGGAAAGAAAGCATTATGAGTCTTATCCCTTATGATGAAAATTTTTATGTCTACCAGGATTAAAAATTGAATTTCTGGGGTTGGGAAATGTTTAGAAATATCCTGATGTAACAACAGATGTTATAACTTCTCTTTATAAAGTTTTCATACAATTTCTTATAGTTTTGACATATTTTATATATGTCAAGAGAGGGATTGAAGAAATTTGTAACTGATTAATTGAATATTAGATTCAGTTTTGTATTTCATACTTTCTGATCATTTCAGCTTTAAGGCCATAACAGGATAAGAGTTGGTGTGTGTG
>NW_013953358.1:30013-31567 GCF_001266775.1 Austrofundulus limnaeus
ATGCGGGACAATCTGGTCTTCTCCGGGATCCCAGAGTGAGCGGAGAAAAACGCTCAAGCCTTGGTTCGGGATTTTATTCAACAACAACTAAAACTTCCAGACGACGCAGTTAAAGTCATCACATTCCACCGTGTCCACCGACTCGGAGGTAAGCGACCCGGCAACAACAGACCTCGCCCAATTTATAGCTAAATTTGAGCATTTCAAACAGAAAGAGCRGGTGAAAAGCCGAGGCAAAGAGCTGTGTGGTACGGATTTTAGTTTTAACGATCAGTTTCCCAAAGAAATCCTCGATCGAAKGCGCGTGTTATTCCCAATCAGAAAGAAAAACATCAGGGAGGGCGTCAGAGCTACGATAGCTTTAGATAAACTTTACATCAATGGCCAGCTGTTCAGAGACAGTGAGATCACTCCGTGGCTTTATTAGGAACAACATAAAAGGTTAGTAAAACATTTAAAATATTAATAAACATTTACCAATTGTAATTAAAATGTAAAGCACAGCTCAGATGGTGGTTTGCACTTTTGGTGGAGCACGGAGTTATGGTGGTTCTTTTGAGACAGTGGCTCTCCTCACTTCACCATCTGTGTCGCAGTTTCCCGTCTCCAAAATGAGCGTACGCATGGGTCAGAGCTGGCGTGAGGCACCGCACATTTTCACRTCAAGTTTGGCTTTTATAAATCACAACCTTGGTGTGAAAAGTGGCGTACGCAAGTTTCTGGCTCATATTGTACATATGCAAGTTTCATAAATCCGACCTCAGAGCTGGCTGCCTCAACRAACTGAGTGACTTCTGTCCACATGCTTGACCTGACGGTCGAAAACGCCAAAAGGTAAAGCTGTGTTTTGTAAAGTGTCCTGGAGATCCGGTGGATGAGGCGGGGCAAACGCTGGGTGCTTGTTCTTGGCTTTCACACTTTGATAACATTATTGATCATTCTTAAATATTAAAATTAATTCTCCTTTTCTTTAATGTTCTTAATCTTAAACCTTGCCATAAGTTTAATGTACCTGTAAACACTTGGTTTATCAAGACCTAAGCCTAAAGTGTACTGTCCTTGTTCTTTCTGAGTTGTCATATTTTCATTAATCACAACAGACACGAAGTTATTCCTGTTAATGTTTTAACTCATAAAGTTCTGATTATTAACATTAATATGTACATAAGTAGTTTGTTTTATTCTGTAAATAAATATCATTTATTGTAGACAACTTGAGCTACTGAATTGGCAAATTATTGTGTGTGTGTGCGTGCGTGCGTGCGTGTGTGCGTGCGTGTGTGTGTGTGTGTGTGTGTATTCCTCACTTTTACCACAGAGAGGTATTTTATCTTCCTAGAAAAAAAATCTGTGATTCCTCATTACCTTTAAGTTTTGAGAAGTGTTGAGACCCTGAGAGTCTTCTACATATTGTAATATTTTCTTCAGATACGAACAAAATTCACGAGTGGTCCAGACCTGCCGTATACTGTATTTGACGTGCAGTCAATCTGCTGTTATCCAGATGGATTTTTTTCACTAGTAACTTTATATTTCATTAGTTTGAAGATATTT
>NW_013953358.1:32817-35738 GCF_001266775.1 Austrofundulus limnaeus
CTGTGGGATCAGTAAAGTTTTATCTTATCTTATCTTATCTTATCTTATCTTATCTTATCTTATCTTATCTTATCTTATCTTATCTTAATATTTATGGTAAATGGACTGCACTTGTATAGCACCTTTCTATCCTACCAGGATACTCAAAGCTCTTCACACTACAATTTGTGTCCTCATTTACCCATTCACACAGCACTCTACTAGATCTCCTACAAAGCTAACATGTACAAATTATTTATGGAGACTAATCAATATTTTTTACAATTTTAACCAWCATTATTAAGTTTCATTAAATTATGCAGAAGTGCTCATGTGTTAAAAATACACACTGAGACACACACAGAGACAATAGATGCAGGAGGCTAAATTATAAGATGTAAAAACACCAGCCTTTTTAATAATTCCGCTTGCTTTCCAAGTCTGTCAAAGACCACTACCCACCAGCTAACCTTTCACATTAACTTTCCTGTGATTCCTGAAGTCAGATGTGTCAGAATTTGCTCTAGGAACGTCTTTTCTGTTACTGTATTAACACTGACTCCCTGCAGAATCCACTTGGATAGTCTGATCATTAGAGAGAGTGGCGTATTATGTATGCAAATGATACGTGTGGCATCACGAGTTCAAAATGAGCTCCAAAAACAAACAGCTATAACTCAGTGAATTTTAGGGATGCTCAGGTAAAATTTGGTGTGAAGTTGAGAGTCACTCAAAGCACATACAGTACTGTACTTTAAGTGCTTGTGAGATCTCACATGAGATTATGTTGTTGATCAGGTTTGACCTTTAAAAGGCTGTAACATGCATTCTTCTAAAATTATAAGCATTTCGTTTGTGGTAATCAGGTTCTACTTTATCATTTGTATTTATTAATAGCCCCTGAGCTCTTCACTTCCTGTTTTACCTGTAAGTAGTTCTGAAATTCTGTGCCATCCTTTGCTTCAACACGGATTAGGTAAATTGATCCGTGGACTGTTCCTGAAGAGGTCCTCTGGTGCTCTGTTATTTTCACCCACCCATCGTGCTGTAGAATAAACCGAGCTGACCCTGAACTGAAGGGCGATACCTTCATTTAACATGTTGTTGCAGAACAACTGTCCAGTTGTTAGAGTCTTCACCATGAATTTACGTAGACGGGTTAGTGTCCCACTTCCACAGCTGATCTTACATACGTGTTCATCCATCATGCTTACCGCCTCGTGCTTGTTTGTGGCTTCACATGTTCCCCAGGGACTCAGCCAGGAGCTTCTTCCAAACTTTGTCACTAGATTGGAGTTTGCTTCTTCTGCAAGGTTATTCTGCAATAGGTCTAGGACGTGCGTGAATATTAACACAGACAGCATGTTAGGCTTTTAGCTACGTTTATGTTGATGAACTGAATTTATGGTAAAAGTCATTATTTAGTGAATAATTCTGCTTTGATTTATGACTTAATGCTCAATGGCCTAGTTATAAAAATGACTGGTTGTTGTGTTGAAACCATCATTTAGTTTGACGGTCATTGTTCAAAGTGTAGAAAGTTAACAGAGAGCCTTTACATAATAAGAACCAAGGAATGCATATCCCCTGCCAGTATTCATGTCTGTTGTAGACTGAGATCATCTGATGAGAAATACTGCAACTGTAAACAAACATTAAAACTAACATTTTGTTCAGTCTCATGAGGTTAACTCCAGATGTTCATCGGTTGTGGATGTGAAGAAAATTATTGGGGTTTATGTTACTTACTGATTTAATTTCATTACACATAGTATGGGTTGTTTTATGATAGAATTGCAATGACTGTTAAATGTGACTTTTGATGCACTTGATGATTAATAGGTACATGCCTGATAACACATACAACACATCGTGGATTGAACTTTTAATCATTAGGATAGGTTTCTTTGTGAGAGGGCAGGACTCTGACAAAGACAGGGCCCCCTTCACTGATGATGTAATCAATAGGCGGAGCCCTGCCCTGAAGCGAATGTTAAATACTCTTGTTATTTCCTGATTCGAKCTGATTTCCTGGTACCAWTAAACCAGATTAAAATTAAATGTTATTTAAACCAGAGGTCTTCAACCTTGGTCCTCATGACCCACTGTCCTGCATGTTGTAGATGTAGATGTGTTCCTGTTTCAATTGACATGACTGAAATRATGAGTGATTGACAGGTTTCTGCTAAACTTGATATTCTGAGTAGGTAATTGAATTATTTGAATCAGGTGTGTTATTCTCTGAATAAATGAATCTCTGGTTTAGTTCTTGCTTTGCGTGCTGGAAATATGAAACGTGTCTGTCATGGCAGCCTACATACACTTTTACAGAAACCTGTGGATATGGGTTAATTTCCTGAAGTTGGGGCCAAATACCGCGACTGAATAAAGGTTTAGTTTGTTGGTACAGCTGTTGGTATTGTGTGGCTTTATTTCTTGCATTTACCATTCAAATCTAATTTTGTATTTGKTTCATGGTTCTCGGCCCGCAACGAAGTGACTGAACACGTTCTCTTTCACAACGGCCTGCTGAGATGACTAAGGCTGAGGAATGGCACAACAAATGCCTCAACTAATGGTTTGAAGCAGATGCAGCATAAACAGCTGTGAAATGAGATGGTCTAGTCTACGGCAGATGCGTGTTTGTATGACCTGGTTACCATGGTGATATGTTTAACACATCGCTTTAGTTTTTTTTTTTTTTTGAGGTATGACTTCACAAAATTTTGTTTTAATATAAAAACTTTGCAAGTAAAAAATAATCATTAATAATTTGGGTTTAGCTGCTATCAGTACTTGTAACTGCATTTYATTTAACACCTCATTGCAACATAAACAGCTGTGAAATGAGATGGTCTAGTCTACGGCAGATGCGTGTTTGTATGACCTGGTTACCATGGTGATATGTTTAACACATCGCTTTAGTTTTTTTTTTTTTTTTT
>NW_013953358.1:36277-41749 GCF_001266775.1 Austrofundulus limnaeus
TATTTTTAACAGTGTTGAAGCTGTGCTTTAGGACTAATTGGACTTCCATCAGCCCACCTTGGCTGCACTTATCTCAGCCTTCTCCCTCAGTCTCCTCACGTGTGAGACGAAGGTGTGCTCCCTCCTCTTCCTCCTCCTTCATTTCAATGTATTTATTTAGCCACTCATGCAGGGAGTAAATCAAGGTCAGCACACAACGCTACTTGCAGATTTAGGATTCATTGGAATGCAGATTCTCCTGTAGCGTCTGCGCTGCACTGACAGATGCTGACACGCAGGGCAACATGCACAAACATGAGCACAATCACACGTGTGCTCAGGAACACACTAAAACCAAAGCAGGAGTTCTGTAAACAACCAGTCTGAAGGTGTCAAACCCAACACCTGTCTTCTGCTCAGATTCTGATTTCAAACCTTTAGCATCAGACCTGCACCTGATTACCCGTTAGTCTGATTCAAAAACCTGTCCTAACTTCAGCCAACAGATCTTACACAAACACACACCTTAAGCTAAAATGTTCTGTGGTAGCTCAGAGTCATTTTTGTATTAAGTACCTCAAAGTGATACTTGAGTAAAAGTACAAGTATTTTACCATAAAATTACTTTGGTAAAAGTTAAAGTCTCCTCAAGAAAATTACTTGAGTAAAAGCCAGTCATTTTATTAGGCACACCTGTCCAATTTATCATTTATACAAATGTCGAATCAGCCAATCATGTGGCATCAACTCAATGCCTTTAGGCATGTAGACATGGCCAAGATGTTCTGCTGCAGATCAAACCGACCATCAGCATGGGGATGAAAGTTGATTTAAGTGACATTAGCTAACACCTAAAAATACTGATAAATACAAATATTCAGCTACAAATGAACTGAACATGATCTCTAACACACACTTCAGTCATCACACTTCTTCATATGATGTACTTTGAACTCTCACAATTTTTATAATCTTCTGACCTTATTTTCAAATTTAACCAAAACAACTAGAATTCCATCATTTCTCAACATACGATCTTCGTTTAAGATTCAGGCTTAAAGGCAGCAGGTGGTATTTATTTTTAAGGGCAAATTGTGTTCATTTTTTCGTCGTCAGGATCTGTGTTTTTATTGTTAGTTAAAGTCTTCTGTGTTTTTTGCAGGGGCGCCAGTGGGGGGGGGGGTGGCAGCAATTTCTCAGGGGGCCCATTGCCCCTGCTGCCCCCCGTTTTATTGTCTTGAGTACCCCTACCTATTTAGGACTAGAATCTCATAAATATAAAAACAAACATAGATTTTTTTTTAACAATTAAGAGTTAAAAACATTAATTTATATTTTATTTAAAATAAAAATAAAATGTAGCTCCTCTGATTAAGGACAACCAGACCAGTCTAAAACCAATGTTCTTAAGTAAAGGTGGGGGTTCTCATGAGGTTATATTCATAAATGTATGTATTATTATATATTAATTGAATAATTTAAATAATTAGATAATGAACATAAAATGAGGCAGTACAGTGGCACAGTTGATAGAGCAACATATTGCCTCTAAGGAAGGTTACTAGATCAACTTTCTGAGTTGTGTTTACATGTTCTCCCTGTGCATGAGTGGGTTTCTCCAGGTACTCCAGTTTTCTCTCACAGACCAAAATCATATTTATTAAAACTAACATGTCATGAAAAGCAAATAACTTAATAGTTTGGGATAACACTACAGTAGATGTAGTTTGTAAATGTGCTTGTTTTAGTCTTTATTTCCAGTTTTGGGTTTTTATAATTAGTTTTTGTTCACAAAATAAACATCAACTAGCAAACAAAACTCTTAACATACAGAGAAGAGGTGATTGGCTTTAAAATGTAAAAAGCTTGTTCCTTGTAAATGTCTTTAAAATTTATATTTTGACATTTTTAAATGAAATGACAGCAATCATTTTTGAAGGGAAGTTTCCCCATCATATTTAAAATTTAATTCATTTGAACCCACACATTTACCATAAAATATTACTTCACACAATGTTTTTCTTGCTTAACAAACAAATATATCCCACTTGATGTGTAGAATACTCGCATTAAGTGTTTTCCTAAGTAGGTAAAATTCTGTTTTACAACCTGTTAAAATACACCAGAATGCAGGAAATGACATCTACTTCTTTCAAAATTTCCTGGGGGAGGACCCCCAGACCCCCCACCAGTGGGTCCACCCAACATTACAAATACTTCTGATGCCACTGAAATATGTAACAATGTAAGGACAATTTATGGTACTCCATGTGTAAAGATACATAGCAAGTTAGAAATGGACTATTACGGAAGTGCAGATAGTTTTGTTATTGTTTTCTGTCTCTGAACGTCACAAAATCAGTAATATTATAAGTAAAATTACAAATTAAAAATCTGTTGGCAAATCCATGGCTTTATATTGCCATAGTTTTCAAATTGTCATTTTTACAACCACATCATAACATTTCTGTTATAGATATTAGTTTTGGTGTGCCACCCCTGGTTTTTCAGTGCCCCCCCCCCCCCCCACTGCAAAAAATTCTGTAGGCACCACTGGTTTTTCTGGGGGAGCAGTCGTAGTGGGGGGTGGGGGGGGTAGGTTAGGTTAGAGCTTAATTTCATGCTATAATGTCATTCCCTCATCAAAAACACACCCAGCGTGTTGCTTTGACTCATTCATGTGTGTTTGAGAAATCCTTGAATCTCCTGTGGTAAGCCATGTGGGGCTGCCTAAACACTTGCTGCTACAAAGCTCCGCCTATTAAAGCTCCTCCCTGGAGCTCAGTCTGCATCTGAGCTTCTGCCTCAAGGAGCACATTGTATAGCCCAAGCATTGTTTGAAAATGTGCTGAAGTGGAAGTGCCAGAAATGGTAAGAGGTTTTCAAAGAGACAGAAGCAAATGTCAAGGTGTTTAGGCTATGATGTTAAATCTAATTTATTTTGATATATACAGCATTTCCATAACAACTGAAGGTAATATAGCTACTTAATTGTGGTATACTACATTCRAACTATTGTCTGAAAAATACATACCCCCCCGCAAAAAAATAAAATAAAATAAAAGAGCAGTGTTGCTTTTTATGTCACAAGTCTGATTTCTGATTTTTTTTCCCCAATATAAATATGTTTGTGCTGCGAAATCAGTTTTTATGTTTGGTTTTTGGGTCCAGTCCACCTTAAAACCGTGTGAATAAATTCTGTTTCATCTTTATGAGACTGCAGAGAGTCCTTAGTTCTYAGATACATTTATTACTAACTTTAACTAACTTTCCTGACCAGGAATAAGTGTAGTGTGTAATTATCAGACAGGTTATTTTTTTCTTTTCCATGCAATACTAAAACAGATTTAGGAGGTATGTGTCCAAAGGAACAGAGACATTTTAAAGCAGCCTCCTGTGAGAAACTGTAGTTTGGGTTAAATATAGCAGGATTTTGTCAAAATGACAAGACTTTAAAAATAACATTTATAAGAAAGATAAGATAATAAGAAAACCAGCCTATTATCAAATGGTTTTAAATGGTTCAAAAATTAATACAAATCAGACTAAAACTAATTTAAGGCTCTCTTTACATAACACAGATTTTTTTTCTCCCGCTGTTTGGCCATTTCTGAATCCTGGTCACAGAAGCCTCATTCATTAGGTAGCTTAGTCRGACTGACGCGTGTTCTGTCCTCCTTGGATCATTCAGAAAAAACACAAAGGCGTCAATGGGGGTAAAGTGAGCTGGCTCTGAGTCCCCAAGCGAGGTAGTATCAAAGCCATGCAGACAAACTTGTGAAAAAGCAACCCACGATTCAGCAGCTCAGAAAATGATAATGAGCTGAGCGACTGCAGGATTAATCGACAAACAGATTTATTACAGAGTGAGTATTAAAGATGACACAGAACAGCAACTTTGTAGTTAGTTAATACAAATTAAACCGCATAATCACTAAAATTAGTTAATTCAGTTTGTTTTGTTTGATAGGAGACAGACGTCCATCACACAATAAATACGTCACGGTCCACTTCAGCCAAGCTGAGATCTGCTCCACGCCTCTTTTGGTTCTGCGCTGCTGGGTTAATTTCTGAATGCATACATGTGAGCTGGGCTTCTCATGTGATTTTATGAATGACCCGAGGGAGCTTAAAGCTGGATCAGTCTGTGCGGCAATTTTGCAGAACTGTCTTGTGAAAGAGMCTAGAGTGGAGATTTTCAGGGGAAACACCTTGTGGATGTGTAAAATACTTTGCTGGTGTCACACATGCAGTAGGCATCTGGATTCAGTTTGTACAGTGAAACGACATACGTCCAGCAACAACAGTGGCTCTGGAGTAAAGCAAACTGCTGTCTGGGCTACAAATGTTTATTTGTCTCATAGATAAATTACGTTGGAACATTGGTGCGATGGCTGAAATCTGTTTTTGATGGAGACGTCAGTTGGATCAAGGCACAAATGAGCACTGAACGACCTGTGAGGCAAACAAGGAGGACACGTCATGAAAGAAATTTTCAATGAGAAAGAATGGAGGAAGAATTTTTGTGTCCAAAGCATCCCTAACACCTTTAGCTAAGGAACTTTGTTTTAATATTGAGGGTAAAGCCACAAACATGAAGTTGTCCCTCAATGTGCTAACAAAGTTAGCATTACGGTGTATTATTTAAGTTATGAGTGCAGTCTACAGAAAAATGCAAATGCATTTGGTTTGTCACGATCAACACTATCCATCAGGAGAACTTTCTGTCCCATCACCATTTAACAAGCCAGAGGCACAGGTGCTGGTACCCAGGTTTTGCCATGCACCAGCCCCACTGGACCCTCTGACTACCATCAGTAGGCAAGGCAGGTAAAGTGTCTTGCCCAAGGACACAATGACTGAGACTGGTTTCAGGACAACTCCACTAACCACTCTGCCATATCTGCTCATGTTTTAATAATCTTTTCAACACATATCCCAGATAGCAAAAGATATTAATTCAATGTTGAAATATGGTCAACAAAGTTGATTTTTTGTTAAGGTTGATGATTGATGGTGAATCAACCATCAAACAATCATCCTATTCTAACCAAATAACCAATCTTGAAAAGATGTTATTGAATCAATGTTGTTTCATGGTTGAATTCTAATGATTGAAATGCCAACGTCTGATCAATGTTGAATTAACATTGGTATATTATCAGTTATGGTTGAAAACCTAACAATGTTTAAACAAGTAACTCACTGATCACTTTTTGTATAATTAGTACACATCAAATTTTATTGACATGAGGTTTGACAAAAGTCAGGTCAAACCTGATTTCACAACAAACTAAGTAAACATTTTTAAAACACCAGTAATTTAGATCACTGGGCCTCATGCAAGAACATGTTCGTATTCTTATCCTAAATTTCTCTTACTTTTGTTCGTATGAAGGGTTCGTACGAACATGCCACGTCAGATTCAACAAACTCTTCTATCTTCATGAAAAGGGTGTAAATGAGCTGCGTAAATTCCACCTGTTCGTATCC
>NW_013953358.1:42039-45825 GCF_001266775.1 Austrofundulus limnaeus
CCCCCAAATATCTTCAAACTAGCGAAATATAAAGTTATTAGTGAAGAAAATCCATCTGGATAACAGCAGACTGACTGCTCGTAAAATATACCACAGGTCTGGACCACTCGTGAATTTTGTTCGTATCTGAAGAAAAATCTTAGAATACGAAAACGTTGGTGAATGCCACAAATTCTCCTAAATCACTCCTACGTAAAACTTAAGAGCAAATCTGTGCATATGAATGGTTCTAGCATAAGGCCCAATGTTTTTTTTAGCCTTAGGGTTAAAAAATCTTTTTATATGCTTCTTTTGCATGTGAAGAACAGATTTAAGAACAGATTTTTTGTCGAAATATTACATTGAACTGAAATAGTTCTGACATTTGTTTAGATTTCTTCAAAGCCTTTAAAACATTTTTCAATTTAAAATCTGCTTTAGTAAACTTGCCATATTTTTGTCTTCTTTACAGCTACTTTTGATTTTTAGAAGTCTTTTTGCAACTATTAGCTTTTGTTGTTTAAGTTTTTTATACTTTTAGCTTTAAGCTACACTTTTCTTTGACAGAAGATCAGAATTGTCACCTGACAAGTGGAACCAAGAAAGCTCACACTGAGACAGTTTACAAAAAGGAATGTTCTTTATTTTACAGGTGCGATAGTTTACTGGACCCAGGGCTGTGAGGGGAAGCAGAGCAAGAGGTAAGTCCAATGTTCCAGAGAGATTTGCTTGAAGATGAAATAATGAAGATTGTATTTTCGCTTATAGGTTTTGGCAGGCTTTGTTCACATGGTTCAGTCCAGAAAATCCAATCTTCAGCAGAGTGACCCATGGCCCAACACAGGTAGGTGGCAAGGTGAGTGAGACTCCACTTAATACTTCCCAGCAGCGCAGGTGGTGAATGTGGTGATAATCCTTCTCCAATGGTGCGTGGTGACAACAATAAAACTTGGTCCTGGACAAGAGCAGAGGCAGGATAAAATGCAAGAACTTAGTTAACTTAATTCTAAGAGGCTTACTCATCTACCAAGTTTGATGATGCATCAGCGTGGACCAAACGAAGAGTGAGCCTTATAAAGGATCAGGGCTTAATCAGCAGAGCATGCTCGCAGCTGTCATACAGTAAATGAGGCAGAGGGAGCTCAGGACAAAACACCAATCACATCAGTACCCTCCTCTCAAAGATCGCCTCCAGGTGACCCATGACGTCTCTCAGGATGAGACCTATAAAAGTCAGAGATGAGGGGTCTAGAATAAAGGATTGAGGGATCCAAGACCTCTCTTCGGGCCCATAACCTTCCGTCTACCAGGTACTGGAACCCTCTACGCCTTTTCCTGACATCCAGAATGCGCCTGACTGTATAGGCGGGATGGTCATCAATGATTCGGGCAGAAGGGGGGAGGACAGAAGGAGGGCTGAGAGGACTTTCAAACACCGGTTTAACCTGGGAGACATGAAAGGTGGGGTGGATTTTCATGGAGGTAGGCAGAGTTAGACGGACAGCAGCAGGGTTGACAATACGTTCAATGATGAAGGGTCCGATGTAGTGTGGGGCCAGCTTCCTTGGGGTGTCCTTTAAGTGGATATCTATGGTAGACAGCCAGACTCTCTGTCCAACTTGATATTGGGGGGTGGCAGTTCGTCGCCGGTCAGCGATCTTTTTGTTCTGGTCAGCGGTGCGGAGAAGAGCCTGTCTGGTCTGTCTCCAAATTCTCCTGCACCTGCGGAGATGTAACTGAACTGATGGAACTGAGATCTCTGTTTCAAAACAGGGCAACAATGGAGGATTATAACCCAGGGACGCTTCAAAGGGAGAGTATTCTGTGGCAGAGGATGTGTGGGTACTATGGGCGTATTCTATTCAGATGATGTGTGTGGACCAGGTAGATGGATTATTACTAACCACACAATGAAGGGCGGCCTCCAGCTCTTCATTGCAGCGTTCGGTTTGGCCGTTAGACTGTGGGTGGTAGCCAGAAGTCAAGCTGACCATAGCGCCCAACGCGTTGCAAAACGCCTTCCACACTTGTGAGACAAGTTGAGGTCCTCGATCTGAAACGTCAACTGGGATTCCATAATTACGAAAAACATACTCAACCAGACAGTTAGCAGTCTCTTGGGCTGTGGGGAGCTTGGTTAGGGTAATAAAATGTACGGCCTTGGAAAAACGATCAATGATAGTCAAAACAACAGTGTTACCCTGAGATGGGGGAAGGCCGGTAACAAAGTCTAGGGCGATGTGAGACCATGGTTGRCTAGGTACTGGCAGAGGTTGTAGTAGCCCAGAAGGAGGTCGATGGCTGCCTTTAGCTCTGGCTGTCTTATATCTGCGGACATATTAGGCCACCAAAAATATCTTGCAGCTAGATGCTGCATGCGAGAAACATCAGGGTGACAAGAAAAACGACTGGAATGTAACCAATCTAAAACTTTGGCTTTAGCTGCAGATGGGACAAACAACTTACCCTGTGGGCCTCCACCAGGGTCGGGCTCGTTCTTTTGAGCATCCAAGATATCCTTCTGCACAGCCCAGGTAAGAGATCCTATGAAGCAGGATGTAGGAATGATGTTCTCCTCTGAGGTGGGTTCTGAAACAGAAAACTGTCGTGACAGGGCATCTGGTTTTACATTCTTAGTACCTGGTCTGAACGTGATGACAAAGTTGAATCACCCAAAGAACATGGACCATCATTCCTGGCGTGGGTTTAATCTATTATCTGTTTGTAAATATGACAAATTTTTATAGTCGGTCCAGATGATGAAAAGCTTTTAAGTACCCTCCAACCAGTGGCGTCACTCCTCCAAGGCTAGTTTTATGGCCAGGAGCTCTCTGTTGCCGATATCATAGTTGCTCTCCACAGGCGATAAACGGCGGGAGAAAAAGGCACATGGATGACTTTTAGAATCTGAACCAGACTTTTGAGACAATACCACTCCGACCCCTGTATCAGAGGCATCAACTTCTAAAACAAACTGTTTAGAAGGATCAGGATGTTTGAGGATGGGTGCTGAAACAAACCTGGACTTGAGTTCTGTAAAAGCTGTGTCAGCTTCAGGGGTCCACTTGAAGGTCCTGAGGGTGGAGGTGAGTTGTGTTAAAGGAGCTGCCAATGTACTGTAGTTTCGGATGAMGCATCGATAGAAGTTTGCGAAGCCGAGGAAGCGTTGAAGTTGTCTCCGATCTGTTGGGACAGGCCACTCTGCGACTGCTTTGATCTTGGCTGGGTCAGTCTGAAAGAAATCATTGCCAAAAATAAATCCAAGAAATGAAACTGAGGTTACATGGAATTCACACTTTTCTGCCTTAACAAATAACTGGTTTTCAAGGAGGCGTTGCAACACAGCTCGTACATGTTGTTGGTGCTGTGACAAATCTTGGGAATAAATCAAAATGTCATCTAAGTAAACAAACATGAAGACATAAAGAAAATCCCAGAGAACATCGTTTATTAGGGACTGAAAAACTGCTGGGGCATTAGTTAACCCAAACGGCATGATCAGGTATTCAAACTGACCCAGAGGGGTCTTGAAAGCTGTCTTCCATTCATCATCTTTTTTAATCCTTACCAAATGGTAAGTGTTTCTGAGGTCTAGTTTGGAGAAAATAGACGCAGAATGAAGTTGTTGATGGACAGAATCTATGAGTGGAAGAGGATATTTATTTTTGATGGTTATTTGTGTAAGAAAATGATATGCTGGCTAGCAAGCCTCACACGGCCAGCATAAATATGTAGGGTAATTTAAAGTTTAGAATTCTGAACTAGATAATTTGTGGATATAATTAAATACATTATATTTACATATGC
>NW_013953358.1:51193-52605 GCF_001266775.1 Austrofundulus limnaeus
GTGTGTGTGTGTGTACTGACAATATTTATGAATGTAGGCATGCATGAATGTATATCTTTATATATGTATGGGTATGTGTATATATTTATATACGCCCTCCATGTATTTATCCATTTATTTTTCAGGTGAGCGGACAGATGTTGGGTGTGTGGTCCTGTGTTTTGTTGTTGTATATTTAATATACTTCTAATTGCTATTTCAATCTTTCTATCTTTCTAATTACTTCTTTCTCTGTTTTTCTCTCTGTCTCTATTTTCTCTTCACTTAAAAAATAAGTCACTGATGACGAAGAAATAAATAAACTAAATAAACTAACATTTGGTTTCGTTTTCTACTGAAGTGACACAGAAAAAAAAGAGGAAGTGAGGAGGGTGAGGGAGGGAGGGGGAGAGGAGGAGGGGATTGACCAGAAGTCCCGCCCTAAAAGGGGCGGGGCACCTGTCACTTTTCATGTGACGTCATTTGACGAATATTTATTCTCTCTCAAGACAGTTAAAACTACAAGCAGTTGAAGAAAAAATKATGAAAGTGAAAATAAATTTGGTTTAAAAATTTGGCAAGTCAGAGATGTCAAAATATTATTTGTGTCTAATAATAGGAGGCATAACATGTTCTTCTTATTTTTGATCATGTGTAATTATCACTACTTTTATAGGGTTCTGTATGTTGTTTTCGTGATTAAATGCAGCAAAATAAACTAATTCAAAGTTAACATATCTTTGTAATACTTGGTTTATTAACATAATAACTTTAATTGCTGGATGTTCGGCCCCTCAGCTGTTGACCGGCAGTAACTGAGGCCCCCGGGGCAATTTAGTTGAATAGCCCTGCTCTACATGGTGGACAAACAGATTAGTCACATGCAAAAGAGGACCATCAGCCAAACAATAGGTCGTTAGTGCCTTGATTGTAGATGAGTGTAAACTGCAGTTTTGGGATGAAGATGTTCTCATCCTTGATAGAGAGGAACGTTGGTTTGAGAGAGGAGTAAAGGAAGCCATTTTTGTGAAGAAAAACCATCCACCATTAAACAGAGGTGGAGACCTTCATTATCCAGTTGTCCCCCTCCTACAACGTTGTTATTGCAAGTATGACTCAGCCACCTGTGAGCAAAAGGTGTGAATCAGGACCCCAATGATAGTCAGGTGATGGGGCACATGACCCTCTATGAACAATAGAGCCAATCAAGGCACTAACAACCTATTGTTAGGCTGATGGTCCTCTTTTGCGTGTGAAGAACGTTTTAGCAATAGTAGAAAAACTGACTGAAAACAAACATCATTGATGTATCAGGGAAAACTTTTCAGGCAGCAGTCAGAAGAATGTGCACCAGACACATTATTGTGTGTGTGCGTGTGTGCGTGTGTGTGTGTGTGTGTGTGTGTGTGTGTGTGTGTGTGTGTGTGTGTGTG
>NW_013953358.1:52693-62158 GCF_001266775.1 Austrofundulus limnaeus
GTGTGTGTGTGTGTGTGTGTGTGTGTGTGTGTAGAGCTCCTGGTGAAGCTGTCAGACACTTCAGAGTGCACGCTGCTTCTCTGATGTCTGTTGTGACTGGCTTCACAAAAACATGAAGGGAAGGAGGGATTACTGGAGAAGTAATGAAGACAAAACAGTCTGGGTTAAATCTGACTCAAAGGAAGAATTATTTGCTCTTCTGGGGCCTCATGCATAAAGGAGTGCGCAGCTTTCACACTAAAAGTATACGTACGGACAAATTTAGAAATGTCCGCCGCACCAAAATATTCARATCTGTAAATCCATGCATTCGCATGTTCCTGCGCACCTTTCCTTTATACATCCCAATGAACGTGGAACTTAGCGCACGTGAGAAACCTYCCCTGACACGCCTCCATTTAAATATGTAAAATACAGACATCTCCCAAATGTGATATTGAAGTCTGGTTAGTTGTTGTCTATTTAGTTGAACACGGTGTTGAACGGACGTTTAAAAAAATGAATAAAAATGAAATAAAAATAAATGAATAAACATTACGTTATCCACTTTTTCTGCTCTCCTTTGCTCCTGCGTTACAGCAGGCACTGTCATCTCCACGTACAGACCCCCACCCCACCCCCATGAGCGGGTACAAGTGATAGCCTACGGATTTTTAGCAAAAGTTATAGATTTTTGAGGTTCATTAGACAGGTAAATGTCCAAAGGAGTTGACACATATGAACACCTTCACAGCTGGCGAGGGTGCGCTCGCACCTGGCATGAGAATCTACCCAAAGCGCGAGCCTGCTGCGCTACGGCCACAAGTCAACGCAGCATCAGCCAGAAGACAAACAGAAAAAAATAATTATTCTTACCATACAGTGAGCCACCATTTGCGTCCGATTTTGGTCCCTCTCTTCAGCCTTTTTTATTTTACTTTTTTTATGCCGCACATAGTGTGTCGAGTTTTTCCAGCCCGAGACCCAAAAGGTTTTCAATTATGTGACAAAAATATAAAAACAGTTTACAGACTGGACTGAGGTTCTTTTGATCATTTTTAGACTGATCTATTTCCTTGTCTGAGGTTAAATGATTTTCAGTCCCGGGGTTCAGTTTCATGATCGTTCGAGTTTAAACAATAAAAACTCAAACTAAAAAAAAAATCTGACACCGTGTTCACATGCTCCTTACATCTAGAAAACACAACTGAGTTATAGGCTACGTTCACACTGCAGGTCTTAATGCTCAGTTCCGATTTTTTGAAAAAATTCGATCTTTTTGTGTAACGTTCACATTACATTTTAAATGTGACCTGCATCAGACCCCTGTGTGAACGCTACACARCACTGATGTGACACRCATGCCCAGTAAAAGACGTGATGTCTCATCAGCTGGCTGGTTTGTTTACAGAGCTAGCATGGATGCTGCATTTTGCGCATCGAATCGGAAGTTGTTGTTTAATCAGASCCGATTAAATAATTATCTGACCTGCTTCTTTAGTTCAGTATATCATTCATTTCATATCTGAACCTGCCTCTGACCGGGATGCTCCAGTGAAGGCTTTTTTTTTTTTTCAACGAAACTACGAGCTGGAAAAAAGTATCGGAAAAGGCACGGGTGATGTGTATGCCTAAATATTTAAATCCAGACTTTGATATATGGAAAGGGAGCACATTGTCAGGTAGTTGAAGGGCTAAATAATTAATTGGAAAGCATTCACTCTTAGAAAAGTTTAATTTATAACCTGAAAAGGTCCCAAAGTCATTAAGGATATTAACAATATTAGAAATACATGATACTGGGTCAGAAATGTACAGAAGTAAGTCAGCACGGCTCCTCGACAGGGCAGCGCTGTAGTCGGGGTATATTCTCAGTGTAGCGCCCTGGTAGGTGATTGTGTGTTGTCTTGCCCATTGTAGTAGTCGCTCTTTCTCCTGATACCTTAGGAAGCACACCAGAAATGGATGTGGAGGACGGCTAGCATCAGTGGGTTTTGCTCCCACCCTATGTGCTCGCTCCAGCACTGGGGCAGAGTCAAATAGTGCAACGTTGTCGGTGAACTCCATTAGCATATTCGCCATAAAGTTAACAATATTCCCCACACCTTTGCTGCCTTCTGGAATATTTATTATCCTCAAGTTATTGCGGTGTGCCCTGTTTTCTAGCTCCTCAATGCAGTCCAAGAGTGCCGCATTTTGAGATTTTAGAGCTTCAACAGCAGATTCAGTTGCACAAATCTTCTCAAAGTTATCACCCACTAGTGATTTTGATGCAGTTAAGCGTTGTTGCATAGAGCCCACCGTTTCTGTCAGAGCACTCACCGAAGCTTGTAGCGGCACCAGTGATTCTTGAATGAGGATAGAGATGTCTTCCTTCAAACTTTCTTGTTGTTTGGCTAGTTCTTGCACCAGTTGGGTCATAGTTATTCCGTCACTTTTAGAAGGAATAGCGTCGGCCGTCATATTAGCTAACTTGCTAGCAGTGGTGTTCCGCGTGGTCATCAAGAAGGCTTGTTTTTGCTTGGAAGTACAGGCCAAGGCCGCCCAACACAATAACGCGTGTGGAATAGACCAATCTTGTAGTAAGAAGTATTGGCTTTGGTCACATAAATTACAGGTTGGGTCGGAGCTCTTCAGACTCACCACCTACTCCTTCCTTCATGACCCAAACCGGAAGTCCATTAACTCTCTGCATCTTTAAGAGTTTGGTAGCCTAGAAGTTGTTGTTATTACTTTACTAATGAAATATTGAAAAAGGCCAAAAACTGAAAGTGAGCTATTTGTATAACTGAATGGACCATGAATAAGGGTGTAAACACTGAACCCAACCCAAAGACACAGCACTGCTGAACAGAATTTAATTCTTGTATTCATTCATTAATTTATTTGGAATGTTGTATTTATGTAAACTCTTTTTTTAACTAGGCAAATCCCATCTCCTTTGCAAGGGCAGGGTGTGCCTGAAGGCAACATGTTGTGCATGTTTTTGGACTGTGGGTGAAATCGGAAAACCCGGAGAAAACCCACACAAGCATGAGGAGAACAAGCAAACTCCACACAGAACGACCCCAGGTCCAAACCCAGGACCTCCTTGCTATGAGGCATCAGTTCTAGCCATTGAGCTGTCATGTTAATGTCAGGCTGATTTATTTAAAAAAAGTACCTCACATGGCCAATTTTAACCCATCAAGTGCTGAGATGACATGATTTACTGAAAGTCAGGCTTTTCCTGAATGACCTTTAATAACATTTAACATTTTTTTAAATCTGGGGGACTGGGGCAGGGTTCTGTCTGTCAGGGGCCCATGGAATTGTCATAGCTTTCGCCGCCTGTACAGCCTCCCTGCACATAACACACTGAAAATGCATGTGTTTTCATTGGCCTTATGCCTTGACTCAAAAACAAGTGAGAATACAGGCTCTCAACTTTTCATCTGCTAGTTGAACTGAAGCACTGTTTTCACATTCCATGTCAGCAACTTCAGCTCTGTAAATAAACAGGAACAGAACAGAATTACACAAGAGTTACTCAAAGTCATATTGATCTTCCCATCATTGTGTTGAACAATCATGTCTTGTCATATCACATTTAGTAAGCCAGTAGTGTCCCTTCATCTTCCGGTTGTCCAGCTTTTTTTGGTAAGATTTCTTGAACTGAAAGCTGGGTTGGAAAAATAATGAGCAGAAGTTAAAAGTGATAAATGTTTATAAAATTATTAAAAATGCTAATCCACTCAGCAAAACATTAGTTCCGCTGTTAGTGGATGAGCGAAAGTGTGCCCACCATTGACCATTAGCTTGGAGAAACATAATGGCTTGTTTTCTTCAAGTTGCTGTATTTTTAAGAGTTATGAGAGTTGTCTGACTGACAC
Organism: Austrofundulus limnaeus; assembly: GCF_001266775.1. Lineage (NCBI taxonomy): Eukaryota > Metazoa > Chordata > Actinopteri > Cyprinodontiformes > Rivulidae > Austrofundulus > Austrofundulus limnaeus. The sequence goes on from NW_013953358.1 coordinate 56,545, forward strand.
AGCACCACATTCAGTACAATGGTGAATGATGTACTTTTTCAGTACTGAACTGTGAATGGTTCAGGCCAGAGAGGCAGTTCTCTGTGAGTGTAACTCAGTGTTACTTTCTGAGCAGTACAACTGTGAACAATACAAAGTGCGGTTCAGCAAGTCAAAACAAAACATGACTTTTACAGAATCTCAAATGAGATTGACACAGTCTGCTCTGGGGGATTGAAGCCATTTTCTCATAGCAGGGGAAGCTCTCATGACTTTAGCATGAGCATGTTCCTCTAAGCTAACAGCTAATGTTGAGCTACATGTAAAAAAAAACGCACACACTCATTATTTAATCAGACAGAGAAGAGAGAAGAACAATAAGTGCCTTCTTTAGAACATAAATCTGCTCACATCTATTCGTTTGAATTTTTTTCCATTTGATTGGTTTCTGTGCATGTTTGTGACTCACAAAGTGTTAAGACTGAGTGTTTGAGCTCTGAATAATTGCCGAACACAGAAGCAWGTTTAACAGGTTTATTGTTAAATTGAGTGATTGGAGGTAGGAAGCTGGAACCCAGGAGCAGCAGGTCTGGATACAGAGAACAGGGGTTAAGTCGGTTCAGGTAAATTATATTATATAAGTAAATAATATAACTTACCGTCCCCTCTTGGATGGACTGATTTCGTGTGGAAAACAACCACTGAGTCTTGGTTGTGTGTCTGGCGGTGTTGACACAGGGCTTGCTGCTGCTGCGAGGATTAATCGTGGTCCAAGACAAGGCTGGGGTCAAACACGGGTGGTCAGAGGCAGTTACCAGGTTAATAGGGGCAGACTGAGTCGAGGATCCAGGGATGGGTTCCGAGGTCGAGTTCCAGGAAGTCCGAGATGGCGAGGATCCGTTCAGGGGCGAGACGTGAGGCGAAAATCCAACAAACAGAACCAGTGTTGTTACCAGGTGAGCAGATGACAGGCAGGATCCGACAGGGGCTGAGGCAGGAGACGTGGGTCCGAGAAACAGAAACAGGGTCGTTACCAGGAGAACAGATGACAAGCAGGATCCGACAGGGGCTGAGGCAGGAGACGTGGGTCCAAGAGACATGAGCAGGTTCGGGGACACAAGGCAAGAGAGGAACAAGGAACAAGATTGCTGGAAGATCATAGACAAGGCTGATGAAAATCTGGCAAGGGACTGGAGGCTGGAGCTGAGATATATACTGGGGAAAAGAGGTGGAAGTGATGAACTTGATTAGATGAAACAGAGACGGGAGGGGCAGAGGCAATGAGCAGACTGAGGAACAGGATGGGAGGGGCAGAGGCAATGAGCAGGAACAGGACAAAGTAAACAAGACTGGGACAGACTGGAACAGGATCAAGATAGACTAGGACTGAGATAAGATAAAGGCAGACTGGAACAGGATCAAGATAGACTAGGACTGAGATAAGATAAAGGCAGACAGGAGCAGGATCATAACACAAAGAGCATATTGTGCTTGTACAGACTACTGCAGGTGCAGTAGGACTAACTCACAACATGGAGCTCATGTTACGTCTGTCTGCTTGGCACTGGTTACTGGTTGTAGATGTGGAGAAGCAGCAGCTCTACAGTTCCCAGCAGGACGTGTGGATGAAAGTCATCTTTCAGTTTCAGCTTCTTAACAAAACGTCAGAGTTGGTGTTTAAAATATCATCTTTAAAGTCACAAGCCAGGTTTAGCCTGTAAAATATGACTGCAACAATACAGCAAGGTACCATTGGTAATATTTCTTTTTTGCAAATTGTTATTTTTATTGCATAATAATCATACACCTATGAAACCATACATCCTTGTCCTTTATCTGCTTTTTTACTTCCCGGGTCACAGAGAGTTGGTGTGTCTGTCACTGTGAAAGAGAAAGGGGCGCCTGGACCATTCACCCCCTCACTCACACCTTGGTGTTATTCAAAGTCCCAATTAACCTCACATTCATGTAACTGCAACATGTAAACTCCTACAACCTGATCACGGAGAGGTGCACTGCACCACTGTACCACCTCAGTATAAGCTGCTGGTTACATCCCAAAGAAAGAAATCAATTAGTTTGAGTCATGAATACATTCAACTGTATCTTTCTGTGTTTTTCTRCTTTATGTTTTAGTCCAGTTCCAGCTGAAGTGGTGTTTTCCTGCTTTCTGTATGGTTTCAGTAAAACATGTGAGTCTGCAGAAGAACATACCATTACTTTACAGATAATTTAGTGACTATAWATGAATACAAATCATCTATGGAGAGGACCTGAACAAAATGGAATCCACAGATTTCTTCAATAAAGATCAGCAGTGATCAGCTTAGTCCATTTTTTCTTTTTTTTATTTTGTTATAAATGTTTTATACAGTCAGTCTTCATCTTCATGGCAGAATCCATGGCTTGTGTGTGAAATCTCTCAAAATGTTTGAGTAGCAGTGTTCAGCAAACAAAGCTGTTCCCTGTGGGTTTGTAGAGATGTTGAGCTAAACTCTGTAAATAAGATCCAGGTATTTTAGTTTCATTTGAGAATCCCTCAGTAAAGATTGAGACTCAGTAAATCATGTTCCTCAAACTAAAACTTGTTGTCAGCTTCTGGTTGACTTTGTTAGAGCTCCAGATCTGTTCTGAGACACAGCAGATACATGTGGGCATGGAGGGTAGGAGGGTTTCACTTAGCATAACTAAAACTTTGAAAATGCATCACGTGAGGCATTTGCTTTTATTTCAAAAGAACAAGAAATAAAATTGATTTTGCTGCTTAAATTATGACGTATTTTATTTGTGTACTGGAATAATAGTTGTAGTAAAACGTTTTATGAGCAGATAAAAATAAAGAGCAGAGAGTTTCTTCAGGACAGGGATGATGGTGAAGGTCTTGAAGGGGGTCTGTGCTTGAGAGGCGGCTCAGACTCCTGCTGGGTTGTTGGAGGTCGAGCTGAAGAAGGTGTGAGGTGTTGTAGGGGGTTGATGAAAGTTGCAGAAAACTTGTTCATATTGTCTGCCAGTCTGAGGTTGTTTGTGGAAAGGAATGTGAGTTTTAATTTTAACTCAGCAATCCTTTGAAGACACGGCGAGTGAAACAGTAGCAGTCAGCCATTTRTGGTACTATGGCAACAGAACTGCTTCTCGGACAGTCAAACCATGACTGACTGTTATATTTACTGGATAAAATGTAAGATAAACTGGCGTCTTTCTTTCAAAGGATTTTACAGAAATTCTCCTTCTGGCTGCCGTACAGAACCGAAAAACCACTCAAAGCAACAGGGGGGCTGCTCTGTTCTGGTATTACTGCAGATAGACAAGGCGTCTCTGCCTTCTCCCTCTTCCGCATAAGCCCCATCTCCACACGCGCACTTGTACGCAGTTTGGCTCGGCTCGACCTCGGACTAATACATCTCCATTAGGCTCCAAGCATGCTCAACCACGCACAGTGTGCTGTTTCAGAACCTCCTTGAAGGTGGTTCTAAGCGGGTAGAAGCGAGTACAGCACACTTACGGTTTTGGCATCAGCAGAATGCTGATACATAATCCCTCCAGCAAGTCCTGGGTCTTTCCTGAGGCCTCCTACCAGTGGAATGTGCCCAGAACACCTGTAAAGGGAAAAGTCCAGGAGGCATCCTAAGCAGATGCCTGGACCACCTCAACCGACTCATTTCAATGTTGAGGAGCAGTGGCTCTACTCCCAGTTCCCCCCAGATGATTGAGCTCCTCACCATATCTCTAAGACTGAGCCTGGCCACCCTGCAAAGGAAGGTCATTTCGGCCGCTTGTGTCCAGGATCTCATCCTTTCAGTCATGATCCACGCCCCATGACCATAAGTAAGGGATGGAATGAAGACAGACCAGTAAATCGAGAGCTTTGCCTTTCTACTCAGCTCTTTCTTCACCAAGACTGACTGAAGCAATGCCCTCATTACTGAGGACGAGGCCCCAATGCGTCTGTCCATCTCCTGCTCCATCTTACCATTACTCGTGAACAAGACACCCAGATACTTAAACTCCTCCACTTGAGACAGACTCTCGTGTCCCCTCCTAACCCGGAGGGGGGCATTCCCCCTATTTCCGGTTGAGAACCATGGCCTTAGAGAAATTGACTTTCATCCCTGCCACTTTACACTCGGCTGTGAACCACCCCAGTGCACGCTGAAGGTCTTGGTCTGAAGACACCAACAGAGCCACATCATCTGCATATAGCAGAGATGAGAGACCTTGTGGTTCCCAAACCAGACACCCTCCTCTCCGTGACTCTGCCTTTGGGATCCTGTCCATAAACACTACAAACAGGATCGGAGACAAGGGACAGCCCTGGTGGAGTTCAACCTGCTCTGAGAACAAGCTTGTCTTTGTGCCAAGAATGTGAACACAGCTTCAGCTTTGATTATATAGGGACTGGGTTGCTCTTAGTAGCAATGCAGACACTCCATAAACCACAGCACCACCACAGAATGCCTTAAGGAATATAAGCCTTCTCCAAGTCTACAAAACACATGTAGACTGGAGAGGCAAACTCCCATGACCCCCTTAGCAACTCTGCAAAGGATCCGGAGCCTCATATATAAAAGATTGCGTAGAATTCCTACTAAAAGTGAACGTACAGACAAAAGGCGAAAATGGCTTATGCCAAAAAAAAAAAAAATTCAGATTTATAAAATCTGAATTTTAGCAATTTTCCTTTACAGATCACAGCTGCACCTCAGAGTTTGCGCACAAGATCCTGCCTCAGGTTCTGCACTATACATGCGCACACTCAACCATAAACAGTCAATGCAAAGTACCTCATGAATGTTAAGGTGTATTTATATTAGTCAGCTGATCAGTGTCAACAAAAATGATTGGCCAGCTTAGACACACTCCTTTGTGTGTCTGGCGAATGACAGGTGCTGACGACTCCTCACATCAACAGATTATCTGTAATTTACACAAATTTTCCATCATTTTGCAGATATACAGACGTTTAGAGCAATCTCATGAATCTTTTCAAAAACTCAGTTTCAATTTTTTTCTCAGAGCCTAGCTTACTAAAAAACAATGTTTTATAAACTACCACAAAGGGATACTTGAAGAGAAGTACAAGTATCGCCAAGAAATCACTTTGGTAAAAGCTAAAGTCTCCTTTAAGAATATTACTTGAGTAAAAATACTAAAGTTTCTGATATTATTTGTACATAAGTTTTAAAAGTAAAAGCATTGATTTAAAATGAGCAGTTAGATTTTCCCTAATAACGTTAGGAGGTGACCTCTACAAAAAAAATGCAGAAATAACTGTCATATTAAAATATGTAATGTAGGTTGGTCACATGCAAAAGAGGACCATCAGCCAAACAATAGTGCCTTGATTGGTTCTATTGTTCATAGAGGGTCATGTGCCCCATCACCTGACTATTGTTGGGGCCCTGATTCACACCTTTTGCTCACAGGGGGCTGAGTCATACTTGCAATAACAGCATTGTAGGAGGAGGACAACTGAACACGAAGGTCTCCATCTCTGTTTCACATGAAACTCCTCAGACTGAAGAAGTCGCTTGGAYGAGAGATGAAACGTTTCATTAAAACGAACCTGTCCAGAGRACTTACTTAGTTTTCATTTTGATTTTTCCACCTGGATTACTGAGATGCATCATGACATGTT